>NC_055703.1:1539355-1671855 GCF_017639745.1 Melanotaenia boesemani
ACATCTGTGAAGAAAGAATTCTCTTTCTTTCTTTCTTTCTTTCTTTCTTTCTTTCTTTCTTTCTTTCTTTCTTTAGAAAAGATAAAACAGATTTGATCTATATCTGAATCTGTATCCTGTATATATATATATATATATATATATATATATATATATATATATATATATATATATACATACATACTGCTCAAAAAAATAAAGGGAACACTTAAACAACACAATGTGACTCCAAGTCAACCACACTCCTGAAATCAAACTGTCCACTGTCCAGAAACACTGACTGACCATCAGATTTTCCGGGCTGGAAGTCTCTCTGGAGTAAAAGTCGTATGAGTCAAAAAATGAATATAGAGAAATTTAGAAGTCACCCTGGACTATAAGTCATATTTATTTAAAATTTATTCCACAAAATTAATGGCTGTAAATGATCCTAACCATTGTAAACAAGAAGTAAAAACATGGTTTTTGAGGATTTGTTCCTCCACACAAGCAGTTTAGCCAGATATTTTCGGATTTTTCATATAAGTAACTGGTAAAACTTCCCTGATCTACATTAATGCCTGAAAATGATCAGAAACATCATAAATCAGAAGGATAAACTCATCAATTGTGTGCTTGTTCCACCACACAGGCCGAGCAGCCAGATGTCCACAATGAACTCTACTGGCAGACATAAGGACTTTTTCAGGTTTCGTTCTCAGAGCAACATAAAGTTGTCAGAAGCCTGGAGCGCCCTCTTGCCGGTGATGTTCACTCCTTGGTTCATGTTAGTCCATATAAATTAATGTTTAAACCCATGTTAAATTCTGAGATATATGGTCACAGATTGGACAACAAAGTTATCCTAATGCTGGTTTTTTTTAAACTTTGTCAACTCTGATTAGATAATGATTAAACGTTTTGAGCTTGTGGGCCCAGCGGTTATGTAATAGTTCTGACCAGCCTACCCATCGGTGCTGCATGCTGCATACTTCTCAATGAGCCATAACAGAGATAAGGGTTCGAAGTAAGGATATCAACCTGAGACATACCTGAGAGCAAAACAATGTCTCATTTTTCTCTGAGCCGAGATCAGAATAAGAAAACCACTTTAGTCTCGATTAATGCTCATTTCTATCTAGGAGATGTAAATGTTACATAAAGGAGGTCTCATCTTCAGTTTTGCTTTGCTATGGGATACCTCAATCTGTTGCTTCTTTAAATACATACAACAAAAATTCAGAAATGTCATCCTGAAAAAATGTATAAAATCCTCCTGTGAAGCCATCATTTCCTGGGAATTTGTTGTCTCTTAATTTAGACACAGCCTTCTTTAATTCCACCAAGCACAAGTTGCTGTCACGTCTCTTTTTTTGATCTTTAATCAATAGTCCTAATTTTTTCGTTAATGCATGTGAAGGAATCTGAAATGTTTTCTTGATCAATTTGTTCAGAATAAAGTTGTTTCTAGAAGTCTGCAGTACGTTTGAAGGTCATCTTTGGATCATCTGATATTTGACCGTCAAGATTGAGCTTATGAATATTGTTTAAGTAAAGTTTCTTTTTTCTAACTGGTAACTAGTATTTTGTTCTCCTTGTTCCATCCATTTGCGTCTGGAACATATAAATGCTCCTCGGGCCAGATTTTGATATAAACTGTCAAATTCAGATTGTAATTCAAGTATTTTATTTCTGTCCATTTGGGGGGGGTTTACCTTATCATGTAAATAAATAACTCCTTTAATCAGTTTTTCTTGTTCTATTTTTTGCCTTTGCTATTTCTTTGCCTCTGTTAACAGTTAATTTTCTCGTTAGAAATTTGGTATATTTCACAATATTTTCCATAACTTTGATCTTTCTTGGCACATTCCCAGGTCTCTTATGATTTCTTTGGTCTTTTCAATGAAGGATTTATCTTTCAAAAGGTTATTTAATTTAAAATAATTGGGAGTAGCTTTTATAGCAGTTTTTTTCTATGTTTATTGAAAGTAATTTATTTATTATCAGTAAGTGTAGAAAGTTCCATTTTTGTTTGTTCCACTTTATCTATTAAATCATTAGAAATGAGCCAAAATTCTGTTCTGGACTTTTTGGACAAATCATTACTCTGCCATGTGAACTGGGTTAAGAGTGGATTTTTAATCCTCCAGACATCCCAACAGTTTAAGTCCAAACATAAGTTGTTGAATTCTCCATAAACTCCTTTTCGTGGTCTTTGTGGACAACAGCCCTTAAAAAGGATCTGAAATGAAATTCCAATCACCACCTAAAATTATTTTTGTATTTATAAAATTGTTTAATAAGACAAAAATTTCTTCCTCAAAATTCTCAAACAGAAGCTTGTTTTTGCACTATTATAACCATAAATATTTCCCAAGATAAATACAATACTAAAATATTCTGTTACTAAAATTAACCATCATCCTGAAGAATGTGCATTGATTTTAAGCATTTTTCCTTTAAAAGTACCTTTTAATTTAGCAACTGCTGCAGAATTGTTACTTCCATATGCCATCCAAATATTGTCGCCCCATTGGTTTTTCCAGAAGCTAAAGCCATCTTTTAAGGCGTGTGTCTCTTATAGTAAGTAAAAATCAGCTTTTAGTTCTTTACAAAATAAAAAAAATAGCTTTGCTCTTAACAAGTTCTCGAATACCCCTAACATTTATTAAATAAATAGATAAGGACATGAAGATAGAACAGTAGGTTTGAAGTCCTGAGAAGTGTTGTAAAAGAAAGATTTTCTTTACCTTTGAAGTAAACAACAACAACTTTTCCATACCAATAACTAGGTTGTATAACTGAAAGCTGCCTAAAAAGTATGAATATGAAACATATAATATACTTTCCCCCCAACCATTGTTTCAAGCTTTAATCTCTTTTCCATCGATAATGGCTCTGGCTCCAATGACGAACGCTTTCTTGCCCTGCTTGCGTGCTTCTTCAATCTGAGGCCGTAGTTTAAGACGAGTTTCCTCGTCTTTTAAGATCTTCACCAGACCTTAGCTTTCTTGTTAGGAAATCAGAACTCTTTGCAGCTTTCCACACCGTATCTTGTGTTGATCTGGAGATGAATCTTGTAATCACCGGCCAGATTTTACCCTCTTCTCTCTGCCCAATTCTGTGCCTCAGGTCGATGTGAGAGTGTAGGTTTTCTCCTGACATGGCAGGATAGCTTTGCAGACATCGATGATTCTCTGTTTAACATTCTCTCCTTCCTGTTCTGGTAGACCATATAGTCGTAGATTCCATCTTCTGGGATATTGTTCCATGTCATTCATTTTGTCTTCCAGCATCCTTAATTTCACCCGTTGATAGCTTGAGGCTTGTTTGATGGACGTCGTCTCCATCTTCATATCTTGTATTTTGTCTTTCAGTGATTCTATTGTGTCTGCATTTTTCTTAATCAGCACCACCAGACTCTCTGTATTTTCTTTAATTGTGTCTGCTAGGATGCTAACAATGTTTTCTTGTAGCTCCAACAAAGATGGCTGAGGTTTACTTTTCTTTTTAAGGGTTAGGGGCTCAAAAACATGAAGTTCAAGCTAGAAAAAGACAATAAAGAAAGCTGCTTGTATTTGTAAATATTCCTGTGCACAGTCGCTGTTCCTCCTCCTCCACCAGAAATCCGCAGAGAGTTAAAAAAAAAAAGCAGCAATCTGGTGGTAAAAGTTCAGAGAAGATGCCAGATTCGCCAGCATTCACCCAGGTCTCCATCACAGCCATCAAAGCCAGTAAAGAAATCCTTTAGGATGAAGGTTTTGTTTGACAGAGACCTGGCGTTCACCAGACCAGACCTGAAGGAGACGAGGAGAACGGGGACGATGGAGCCGACGCAACTCATCCAGGACCAACCAGGCGGTGATGGACTCACTGGGAGGAAAAGAAGCAACCAGAAACTTCAGACTTGGACAGCGAAGCCACAGAACAATGCACTAGATGTCTCTTGAGTTTCACCAGCGGAGCCTCGACATTTTCTCCTTCCAGGTGGCATCAGGGCATGGCATAGGTAAGAGGGAATCACAAAGCGGGGGACGAAATTTCTGCACATCACAACTCAAAACTAAATTCTCCGTAGAAGTGAATGTGAGGTTGTTTTTTTTTTTTTTTTTTTTTTTTTTGTCTTTTTGTCTTTATTTTATTTGAGCACAAAACAAGATAAAAAAAAAGATATAACAGTGCAAGCCATTGCAAGCACAACATAAAATAAACTAAAGAAAAACACAATGCTCAAAATGCTTGCTGTGTTGGCCCCAGAAAACAGAGCCTTGGAGTTTCCTACATGAGAGCAGATGATAGACAAGTAAAAGGATTTTTTGGTTTGTGAAATGTGATCCTTGTGATACAACATAAGGTTAAAAAATAATTTGTTATGTGTAGACAGAGCCGGCCGAGGCATGAGCAGGAAGGTTTGAGGCCGATCACATGGGCGGCAGCACGGCAGCACGGCAGCGGCAGCACGGCAGCGGCAGCACGGCAGCGGCAGCACGGCAGCGGCAGCACGGCAGCGGCAGCACGGCAGCAGGCGTGGCTTCATCTGTTGCAGGAAGACCGGAAGCTTTTAGCTGATTTCCTGAAAAGGTTTGCTTATTAATGAGATTTTTTTTACTCATGTGCGAACAAGAATTGATTTAATTCAAGCAGATGACTGAGACTTTGTTCATTTGCTGAAATCTTTTCACATTACACTTATTTAATTTAGTAAGATAGCAAGTTTTTTCTGTTTTCTTTCACATTCAGAGACAGGTTTCATGCTAATAAACATCTCTGCTGCTGCATTGCCCTCTCATTTGCTTCAGTACTTCTTAGAAAAATGCTGTTTTCACCTTTCCACACAAGCATGTGAAGCTATGTGTCTATGCTGCAGCAGCATGCCAGCTGCCCCACTTACTCCTTCCCTCTCTGGATCAAGTTGTATGCTAACACCATGCTACACAAGTTGTTGCTAAATATTCATTGTTCCTCTCACAAAATGCACTTTCAATAAAAACTGGAAAGCACATGAAGATCTCATTCCTCATGAAAAAGATGTCATCTTTTGGCAGGAGCTGAGTCTACAAGAGAGGCCAGCTGTGTGATGAAAATTCTTACATACTCTCGCAGTCTAAAATACTTTGGGGCAGCCGGCTTATTATGGCATTCCCTTTCATGTCCTTGGAATAAACTTATCACAGTAATACTCTTTCCAGATCTCACATTGATTTACAACCCCTACGGCACGTCAGGAAGCTTCAGCTGGAGATGAAACGAGAAGGGGAATAAATAGTCTTTTAGATATGCAAGCCTCTCTAATAAGCTGTGAGACAAACAGCTGGAGTTCAAAGAAAGGTTAAGCATCAGCACAGCTGGTCTGGACTCATCTAGACCAGCAGTTCTGTGACAACACAGACCAGATGATGAACCCCTCATTACTATCCATTATTTTTTAAATAGCTTCATAACTGATTTTACACTAAATACTAATGGACACAGATGGTCAATTACTGACCTGAATTCCACTTGAAGTGAGACGAGGGTGATTATAAATGAGACATTTGTCCAGAAATTCTGCACATTTTGGATAAAACATTAACTTGCATTCACCCAAATTACAGTTTCAGTTCTCAAATTCAGTATCGTAATATGTTGCTGGTATCCAGTACTAACAACAAATTATTATTAAAACAAGCATTCATTAAGGTTTATATATGTTTTTCTGCCACCTTTAAAAAGACAGAGTAACATGTTGTTCAAAGTGCATCACATTACATCATTGGCCAGGTTTCCATTCAAAACAAGCCTGATGCAATCTTCTGAAAAATCCCAAGCATGAAATCTGAATTAGAAACTTTCATACAAACACGTCTGAAGCAAATAAACTAGACTGTGCAGTTTTGCAAGAAGCCAAGGTGGAACCGTACAGGCTTTCATTTTTACTTAAAAGTCTTCTGAAACAGAAATAAAAGTCTGTGCCCGTAAGAGGAAGTGATGAGGCATGATTAAATAATAAAAATGGACTCCTCACCCATCTAAAAATGTGTCCATTTATTTATCAACCTGCAGCTGGTTTATGGTAAAAGAAAGTCCTGCACATGAAATACCAAGCAGCTAAATCATGCTTTGATCTCTTTACCTGCTGTGATTAATATTTGATCCGATTCTGTTTGTTGAGGTCTGCCTGCAGTCTGGTTCACAAAGAGGTAAACAGTGGCATCACACTGACACCAACATGGAGAACAACCAAGAAGAAATATATTATGTTGCCAAGGTTTTTTTTTTTTTTTAACTTGTCCTGTCCAGCATCATAGCAGCAAAATGATAATCTGGTTTCTGTATCGTGCTGAACAAATTTGCTCTGCCAAGGGGAGGCCTATGGGTAAGGCTCCTCTTGATAATGTGATTAATTTATTTATTTATTTACTTTGAATCACCGAATCTATGTAATCTTGCTGGACCTGACCGGAGGGGACAGAAAAAGATGGAAAATAGCAAAAAGAGACCCCCCCCCCCCCCCCAGGGTCATGTCATCCCTCCCCACCCCACCTACTCACCGATGATCTTACACACTCCCACTCATCCTAGCACATTCAAATGCACACACACAAACATACCCCCACACCCACACAAATATCATCCAAAGCATAGACACACACACAACAAACAAGCATCCCTGTCTCACACCCCAGCACCTCCCCCTATAATCCCCCGAATCCCACTCAGCCCTCCTTCAAACCCCTCGAGGTTTTGCATTTAAACAGACAGCCAACATTACAAATCTTGGTCTGCTGCAGGTTGCCTGCAGTGCAGTTGCGGCTCTGCTAATTCAGGTGACAAACAGCAGCTTGATATGATCACATGGAGCAACGCAGCACTGAATCCTTCCTCAGACAAGCTAGGCTCGGGTTACCTGTAAAAAAGGAATTAACAGGAGCACTGTGATTTAACCTCTGAAATGTCCCACTACAGGAGCAAGTCGGCATCACAACTCATAATGTATATTTCATAAGACATCTTACATAAAAAACACTCTTCTCTTTTCAAAGAATCAGACTCAGCTTTATTCAGCAAGTATGAACACATACAAGCAAAACCTAGTCCCCGTAAAACCAGTTTTTAGAGCCTTCCCGCCGGCTTCTAGTCCCCCTAAAACCAGTTTATAGAGCCTTCCCACCGGCTTCTAGTCCCAGTAAAACCAGTTTATAGAGCCTTCCCGCCGGCTTCTAGTCCCAGTAAAACCAGTTTATAGAGCCTTCCCGCCGGCTTCTAGTTCCAGTAAAACCAGTTTATAGAGCCTTCCCGCCGGCTTCTAGTCCCAGTAAAACCAGTTTATAGAGCCTTCCCGCCGGCTTCTAGTTCCAGTAAAACCAGCTCATAGAGCCTTCCCGCCGGCTTCTAGTTCCAGTAAAACCAGTTTATAGAGCCTTCCCGTCGGCTTCTAGTCCCAGTAAAACCAGTTTATAAAGCCTTCCCGCCGGCTTCTAGTCCCAGTAAAACCAGTTTATAGAGCCTTCCCGCCGGCTTCTAGTCCCAGTAAAACCACTTTATAGAGCCTTCCCGCCGGCTTCTAGTTCCAGTAAAACCAGCTCATAGAGCCTTCCCGCCGGCTTCTAGTCCCAGTAAAACCAGTTTATAAAGCCTTCCCGCCGGCTTCTAGTCCCAGTAAAACCAGTTTATAGAGCCTTCCCGTCGGCTTCCAGTCCCAGTAAAACCAGTGGATGTGTCGAGATGGCCGAGCATCTGTAATAATTTATAAATGGTTGAAGTAAATGGCTGCACAGTGGGCTGCTAACATGTCAGGTTTTGCTGGTGGTGGGACTGTCTGTGACATTTTCCCACTTGTTAGGACTCTTCCATTAGAACTGTTTGTAGGAGAAGAAGGAACCTTTTTCTTGTTTCCTAGCCTCTGCTAAGCTCCCCGTTTCCTCTCAGGTGCTGTGTAGGAAAATTGTAATGCAGAGTTTAAACCATCACCCACCAGCTGCCAATATTCAAACTGACTTGTTAATTAAGCGCTGAGTGACATTAGCAGCCATCACTGGGTAACTGCTGCACTATCATTGTAGATCAGTACTTCAGTAGCAGCTGATATTAAACTGAATATTGATTAGAATTTGTAGGCTCATGTTGTAAGTGCAGCATTTGTGAAAAACAGAGTTTCTTTGTGTAATTTGGCTTCTTCACCTCCTAAGCAGACCAGCCAAAGGCAAATCAATAATCACAGTTTATACATTTGGAAGTAAGGCGATGTGTTCACTGCTCCCTGAAATGTGTCCGTTGTCAAATTTGGGGACCTGGAGCTGTTTTTGTCGGAAAAACAATATTTAACTGAAAATAAATGATTGTTTACTATAATAGTCATCCATTTTAAGGGTAAGGTTATATTTCAAAACACATTTCTGTTTGCAATATTATCAATTTGTAGCTCAGGGCAATGTCATGTCTGAAAAATCAATACAGCACACGCAGGTTACAATTAGGTTCAAATTAATCAGAGCCTGAAGCCGGTTCACCCTGTAAATAAATTTCTCCTCTGCCTGGAAACCAAAGAGCAAAACACCAGATTCGGCTGCGGTTCAAGGATCAATCTAAAAGATCTTTATGGAAATGATTAGAAAAGAGAATCTGAAACTGAGCTGTGATGGCGGAGCAGAGGGTGCAGAAATCAATAGCAGATGAGTCATTTCTGCTGGTGTAATGGTAGAAAATCCCTCAGGAAGGCCAATGTGTGCGTATTTCAGGGTGTCTGTTCATGTATAACTTAAAGGACGTGTGCATTAATAGGATTGTGTCTGCCTGTCTTTGTGGGCACAATATCAGTTTGTTAACCTCTGATTTTAACTCGGATATTTCTGGATATGAAAATATGAAGAAAAGATCTTGGAAGATGGAGTGTGTAGGTATGACTTTGCATCTTTACACCTTCATCTGGTAATGCTACCATACCTGTTTATAGTCACCCTGACAGGCTGCTTTCGTTTTTATTCCCACACTGATGCATGGGATACTTTCTACAATGAGGCACAGTGAACTAGCTTAAAGCCCTGGTTGAACTTTGGTAGATCTTCTCACCTAACAATGGCTAACCCAGCAGCCATCCCACATCCTTCCTCTTCTCTCGCTCCCACCATGAAAGTCAGTCTGATGTTGACTCTTGTCTTCTCTCGTTCCTTTCCTTGCTTTCTGGCCATTTGGTATTTACAATGGCCAGTGTGTTGATACCCAGTTGCTAGCGTAGGATGCAATGCTGGGAACGTAAAGTTGTGAAGTGCAGTATCTCACCATCGGCATGCTGCCGGGCCAGCAACGTACATAATAAAGGTAACTGTACCATCAACATAGAGGGCCGGACATTGGATCCCATTGAACAGTATATGTTTGAAACCTGGACTCTCACAGCATAAAAACAAAGACATCTATGTTCACACGTGTTATATTTCCAGATTATAATTCTGTCACGCTGGTCACTAGGAAACTGTTTGCTATCTTAAGTTAGCAGCAACCAGCCTTTAGACTGCTGGTTCATTTCGACATTGTATGAACAAGAACAGCAGCATCATTTTGTAATAATGTGCCGTACAGGTTGGTACTTAGATGTGCAGCTTCCATGGCCCAAAAGTGGGAAATTGGAGTTATACCTGTTACATGTACTTGGTGTAGTAAATTTATAGTCACGTAAAAAACTAATCTATGTTAATGGCATGCAGGAGTTGTGAAAATTAAATCTTATCTATTGATTTTGAGAGAAAAATAAGCTGGGTACAAAATAAGTTTTAGATAAAATGTTGTGTGGTTTCCTCTGGAATGAAGGGAAACTTACCCTACTAAAGATGCAGAGATGGAGCTGACTCATCCATGAAGCCTGGCAGCTGATGAGAAAGCCAGAGTATTCCACAATACCCACACAGAGGATGGCCTGGCCATGAACCCTGAAGAGAAGCTGGTTAAAACCAGCTGACATTAGATACACCTTGCAATACTCACACAGTCAGTACCAGAGAAATAGCCATGAGGTCATTCCAGAGCCGGGACTAGCTGAGGAAGGTTTAACGGAAGATGGTGGCGTGGGCTCCAGGCTCTCAGCTACACTTACACCTCCTACAGTACTCACACACAAACCCAATCCTCCACACACACACACACACAAACACACACACACACACACACACACACACAGACCTCCAACCCCTGATTTATTAAACCAAATGGTAATGAATATAATACATACACCAGAACACAGACCATTACTTCTACTATGCGGTACACTAGTTGTAATTAAGGTTGTACCTGTTTACTAAATCTGATTGGTCCTCATCACCATCATATTGTCACTGTGCTGCCAGCAGCGGTAGGTGCAGCTGATCAGCCAGTTTTATGGAAATGTGACTGATCATCAGAACTAATCTGATCTAATGGCTCTTCCATAGAGATTTACACTTCACTGAAATAGAGCAGGTGCACTGATCTTTAGTTATCTAACATCAACAGGAAACCCCACTGGAAACTATCAAAAAGAGAGTATTTGTCCTGAAATCTATATGAACCATTTAAATTTATTTAATGTAATTAATTGATCAATTTAAAATAAACTGGTTGATTTGATTAAAAGACATGTATATGACAGTAAAGACATAGTTGTGATTAGTAAAACAAATCCATTGGTGTCATAAGTAAACTTCACACAAAAAGTAAAGAAACAATAAATTTTACAAACTGGAAAGTCTATTTCTTTTCTTTTTAACCTAAGCTACATCTGTAAGGAAATGCATCTGTGGCAGAGTTGAGTATGTGGGTTTCACCACAAAAACCATGCTGGAGACCAGCATGAGGAGGAGGTACCAGACTGGTGACCAGCATGAGGAGGAGGTACCATGCTGGAGACAAGCATCAGGAGGAGGTACCAGACCAGCATGAGGAGGAGGTACCAGACTGCTGACCAGGATGAGGAAGAGGTACCAGACTGGAGACCAGCGTGAGGAGGAGGTACCAGACTGGAGACCAGCCTGAGGAAGGGGTACCAGACTGGAGACCAGCATGAGGAGGAGGTACCAGACTGGTGACCAGAGTGAGGAGGAGGTACCAGACTGGAGACCAGCGTGAGGAGGAGGTACCAGACTGGAGACCAGCGTGAGGAGGAGGTACCAGACTGGTGACCAGCGTGAGGAGAAGGTGTCAGACTGGTGACCAGAGTGAGGAGGAGGTACCAGACTGGAGACCAGCGTGAGGAGGAGGTACCAGACTGGAGACCCGCGTGAGAAGGAGGTACCAGACCAGCATGAAAGGTGGTACAGACTCCTCCTCACACTAAAACTTGGTCACTTATTTATGCGAAAACCTGGAGACCAGCTTGAGGAGGAGGTACCATGCTGGAGACCAGTATGACGGGAAGGTACTAGACTGGAGACCAGTGTGAGGAGGAGGTACCAGACTGGTGACCAGCGTGAGGAGAAGGTTTTAGACTGATGACCAGAGTGAGGAGGAGGTACCAGACTGGAGACCAGCGTGAGGAGAAGGTACCAGACTGGAGACCAGCGTGAGGAGGAGGTACCAGACTGGAGACCAGCGTGAGGAGAAGATACCAGACTGGAGACCAGCGTGAGGAGGAGGTACCAGACTGGAGACCAGCGTGAGGAGAAGGTACCAGACTGGAGACCAGCGTGAGGAGAAGGTACCAGACTGGAGACCAGCGTGAGGAGGATGTACCATGCTGGAGACCTGTATGAGGGGAGGTACTAGACTGGAGACCAGCGTGAGGAGGAGGTACCATGCTGGAGACCAGTATGAGGGGAGGTACTAGACTGGAGACCAGCGTGAGGAGAAGGTGTCAGACTGGTGACCAGAGTGAGCAGGAGGTACCAGACTGGAGACCAGCGTGAGGAGGAGGTACCAGACTGGAGACCAGCGTGAGGAGAAGGTACCAGACTGGAGACAGCGTGAGGAGAAGGTACCAGACTGGAGACCAGCGTGAGGAGGAGGTACCAGACTGGAGACCAGCGTGAGGAGAAGGTACCAGACTGGACCAGCGTGAGGAGGAGGTACCATGCTGGAGACCAGTATGAGGGGAGGTACTAGACTGGAGACCAGCGTGAGAAGAAGGTTTTAGACTGGTGACCAGAGTGAGGAGGAGGTACCAGACTGGAGACCAGTATGAGGGGAGGTACTAGACTGGAGACCAGTATGAAGAGGAGGTACCAGACTGGAGAACAACATGAAGAGGAGGTACCAGACTGGTGACCTGCATGAGGAGGAGGTACCAGGAGGTTGTGGCTCTGTATGGATCTTCTACATGCTACTGGGGCCCTTGTTCTTTAAATAAAGAAATTGTAAAATTTCCAGAATATCTTGTTTCTTCAGACTTCCATCATCCATTTAAGTAAACATCAGTAAACAGGAAGGAACAGCAGGTTAAAGGTAGTCTGGAGGTTAAAGGCTCCAGCCCACCTTCAAAGTTGTAAAACTCTTTGTGACGATACGAGAACCTGTAATGGATTAACGGGTTATAAATTAGTCTTATTGTCAGGTAATTAACCCCACCATACTATGTATGGATGGTATTCCAGTCAGTTGCATCTCACTATATATGTTTCCAAGTTGGATTTTGCATCCATATGGTCTTGGTATTGATCCCACTCATGCACACCAAAACTCTCATCGTGATTTCTGGAGTTATGAGATTATTCATGTAGACAGCATATCCTTTATCTGATTATTAGACATAAACCGACTGGAAAAGAACAGGAAGTTACATCACTACGTACTTACTGGACTGGAAACTGTAGCACAAAGTTTATTTAAATCTTATTTCAACAGTGCTTGTAGACACACCCAATTATATGACAGTAATCATTTACTCAGTAATCTGATTTCTCCCAGTTGTCATGCCATGTAAACAGGCTCTTTTTCCCTGGATTTTCTGATATAATACTGCGTATGTGCTTCTCTGTGTTTGTTTTAGCCGTACCCATGCTCGCCAACCACATTTTAACTTAACCCCTTATTTTATCTCTTCCACTTTGTTTTAATTAATGACCAACACTGTACTGTAATCTCTGTTTTAAGGAAACATTTAGATCTTGGTTGAAGGATGAAATGAAAGGTAATCTTTACGTCAGGCTACAGACTAAAGGGCTTCACAGGACCAAAGACAAATAGAGAGAGGCTATCTGTTGGCTCTGCAAGGGTTCATTGCTGCCTCAATGCCACAATTATCTCCACTCTGAGATTTGTCAGACAACCGTGTGGCAAAGCACTCATTATATGCTGGATGTGGATGCTTCTGTCTAGCTCTTCCTTTCACCTTTTCCTGTTCTCTTTTTCTCCTGCCTTCATCTTTCATTCCTCCTTCATGGCTTCCTTCCAGTCTCTATAGGTTTGTGTGAGTGTCAGATATGGTGTTAAGTCTCTCTGGGTGGGCCAGAGCACTGCTACCTGCAATCATTTCATTCATGGTGAAGGATGCCTTCACAATGAGATAGGAGTGGGATTCTAGTGGCCCCCAGCTGCAGGGGTGTAGGGCTATAGTAGGTATTTCTGCTAAAATGTGTCTGCCATGCCTGTCTCTGACCACCTTGAGGTGTTGGTGTGAATTTGCTCTGCTTTTGGAGAATCCCTCTGAAACAAGCATATAAAAGCCTATTACCAGAGGAACCATGTGTTCATACGTTTGCATGAGCGCGGTTTTAGCTAAAAGTTAGTTTTAGCTTTATTTTGCATTCTGAAAAGAAGCGTTTGCCTCTGTGCAATGACATAAACACCACGTTTTACATCAACATAAAACTTAAAACTTTAACTAAAACAGGTTTTCGCATAAATAAGTGACCAAGTTTTAGTGTGAGGAGGAGTCTGTACCACCTTTCATGCTGGTCTGGTACCTCCTTCTCACGCGGGTCACCAGTCTGGTACCTCCTTCTCACGCTGGTCACCAGTCTGGTACCTCCTTTTCACGCTGGTCACCAGTCTGGTACCTCCTTCTCAAGCTAGTAACCAGTCTGGTACCTCCTTCTCATGCTGGTCTGGTACCTCCTTCTAACGCTGGTCACCACTCTGGTACCTCCTTCTCATGCTGGTCTGGTACCTCCTTCTCACGCTGGTCACCAGTCTGGTACCTCCTTCTCATGCTGGTCTGGTACCTCCTCCTCACTCTGGTCACCAGTCTGGTACCTCCTCCTCATGCTGGTCACCAGTCTGGTACCTACTCTTTATGCTGGTCTGGTACCTCCTCCTCACGCTGGTTTCCAGCATGGTACCTCCTCCTCACGCTGGTCTCCAGCATGGTACCTCCTCCTCATCCTGGTCAGCAGTCTGGTACCTCCTCCTCATGCTGGTCTCCAGTCTGGTACCTCCTCCTCATGCTGGTCAGCAGTCTGGTACCTCCTCCTCATGCTGGTCTCCAGTCTGGTACCTCCTCCTCATGCTGGTCTGGTACCTCCTCCTGTTGCTGGTCCAGTCCTCTAGGAGTACACAGATGTTGTCACTGCCTATATCACCAAGTGCATTGATGATATAACAGTCAATCAGAATCAGATGCCATGGCTAACAGGGGAGGTCCAGAGACTGCTGACGGAACGCTGCCTTCAGAGCAGGAGATGAGGAGGGCCTGAGGACAGCGAGGGCCAACCTGTCACGCGGCATCAGAGAGGCAAAGAAGTAGGACACCAGGAGGATAGCTCAACGTTTCAGAGACAGCAGAGACACACAGAGCCTGTGGCGAGGGATGCAGACCATCACGAACTACAAGCCCCCCCTGCAGACCTGTGGCAGCTCTACCTCTCTGCCAAATGAGCTTCTTCACTTGTTTTGAGCACCCATTCCTATGAAGTGCTTCAAACGGCTAGTGTTAAAACACATAAAGTCTGTCCTCCCACCCTCCCTGGAGCCCTTCCAGTTTGCATATCAGTCCAACCGCTCGACCAACGATGCCATCTCACTGCCCTCCACACAGCCCTCACATATCTGGACACAAAGACCCCTACGTCAGAATCCTGCTCATAGACTTTAGTTCAGCATTCAACACAATCATCCCCCAACAGCTCCTTCTGAAACTGGACCAGCTGGGAGTTAACGCCTCACTGTGCAACTGACTGCTGGACTTTCTGGACGGGACACCACAGGCAGTTCAGGTTGGCAGGAACACATCCAGCATCACCACACTGAACACGGGTCCCTCAAGGATGCGTGCTGAGCACTGACGTGCGGTCAGGGGAGGCAGTGCCTACATACAATAAATATTAATATTTTCCACTGATCTGTGTTAAAAATGCATTTTCAGTATGACTCTAACACGTTTTTGACAGTTTATTAAGTAAAAATGGCCAAATTTGAGTATTTCCCGATGAAATCCAGTGCAGAAACCCGGTGGAGACACGGGCGAGCTGTGCCTCAGCTCTGACTGGACCATCCAATACAAACTGGGTTCATGACACGTTTTCTGTTCCTCAGCATGTCGCCAACATGAACTTTACAGAAATATGTGTTTTACACCATGACTCTCTATAGTCTGTGTAATTATTTAATGTATTTGTGGGAGAAATATTCCCATTTATCGTACAATAAAGTGCAGAAAAAAGTCAGCAGGTGAGGCAAACAGTACTCTGCCTCACCTCAAGGGGGCGCACTCACACACCAACACGGTGTGTGTTGCCAACTTAGCAACCTTTTTTTGTTTGCTTTTTTAAGTGACTAGCGACAAATCTAGCGACTTTTTCAGTATTGGAGACTTTTGTAGACAGACATATATGAAAGTAGTTTATTCTTCTCAGTGAGGAGGGGGGGCTGCTGTGCAGCCCCTCCCCTGTCCAAAAGCAACCAGAAGAGGCTTCTGGCAGCAGCAGCAGCTGCATTCAGAGCAGGAGATGATCACCTGTTTCATGACCAGGCTCAAAATGAGATGTTCAAAGCTGCTGCAGGATGATCTCGGCTGGCTTACCGTCAGATTTTAATGTCTATTAATGAAGAGTGTGGAGGAAGACAAGTGTTGTGAAATGTTGCAGCCTCCTAATTAGAAAACAACCTACACTTAATGAAATTAAAGCAGAATAAAAAAAAATATTAACCAAAGAATTTGTTTTATTTTTATTAGTTTAGCCATTTTAAACATTTGTAGCTTGTCTTTTCGTCCATTGTTGCCTTTCCCATGACGTTCCTCTCCACAGCAGCCTCCATGTACCAGGTTATTATGCACATTAGATGATGTCATTTAGCGATTTAGCGACTTTTAGGACAGCCAGTAGCTACTTTTCTTACTGAAGAGTTAGTAACAGTGGGTGTGTGAGTGTAACTGAAAGAGGAATGCTGATAGGATATGAAGCATTACCAGTTGCATGCTGTTGAATGAATATTGAAATAAGATGCTCTTTTCAGTTCTTACAATTGTAAATCAGTGCCTCACCAACCATAAACTTCACCGCACGTCACTGGTGCTGAGCCCCCTCCTCCTACAGGAGCAAGCTGAGAACCTGAGGAAAGCTAGAGCTCCGCCCCCATCATTTTCACCTTCTACAGATGAACCATGGAGAACGTCCTGACCAGCGGCATCACCATGTGGTACGGCGCCTCCACGTCCTGCAGGAAGACCCTCCAACATATCCTGAGATCAGCGGAGAAGATGGTAGCTGCCTCTCCCCTCCCTGCAAACATCTCCACCTCTCCTCACCCGTGAAGCCCTTTGCATGGAGAGAGACGCCGCCCACCCGTCACACAGCTTCTTCAGCCTGCTGCCATCAGAAAGGAGGACCTGGACCAGGACCAGGACCACCAGACTGAGGGACAGCTTGGTCCACCAGGCTGTCAGGATGCTGAACTCTCTCCATGGTCTGCTCCCCTTCCACCCACCCTGGACATCAATACCTGAACTTTTACCCCCTCAGAAACAAGAACACAGCCACTTTAACCAGTGTAACCACTTTAACCAGTTTAACCAGTTTAACCATGTTAACCAGTTTAACCACTTTAACCAGTTTAACAATTTTAACCACTTTATCCAGTTTAACCACTTTATCCAGTTTAACCAGTTTAACCACTTTAACCACTTTAACCAGTTTAACCATGTTAACCAGTTTAACCACTTTAACCAGTTTAACCATGTTAACCAGTTTAACCAGTTTAACCATTTTAACCAGTTTATCCAGTTTAACCATTTTAACCACTTTAACCAGTTTAGCCACTTTAACCACTTTAACCATTTTAACCATTTTAACCATTTTAACCACTTTAACCAGTTTAACCATGTTAACCAGTTTAACCAGTTTATCCACTTTAACCAGTTTAACCATTTTAACCACTTTAACCAGTTTAACCACTTTAACCATTTTAACCATTTTAACCACTTTAACCAGTTTAACCATGTTAACCAGTTTAACCAGTTTATCCACTTTAACCAGTTTAACCATTTTAACCACTTTAACCAGTTTAACCAGTTTAACCATGTTAACCAGTTTAACCACTTTAACCAGTGTAACCAGTGTAACCAGTTTAACCATTTTAACCAGTGTAACCAGTGTAACCAGTTTAACCAGTTTAACCTGAAGCTCACTCAGTCTGCTATTGCTCTATAACCATAAACACATATCACACTGACATTAATCTGCCTTGTCTATTTATTATCATGTTTACTTACTCAGTGGTAGAACTGGTTTTGTTTGTTTTGTTTATTAGCTGATATTTTTGTATTTCATCACAGTTTGAGAGAACCAGAATTTAATGTTTGTCCTGTACGCTGCAGCAGAAGGAAATAATGTGATGTGAAGGTGTGTTTACCTGCTGGAACAAACAGAAAGCAGGGTTATAATCTCAGATCTTCTGTAGTGTGAGGGAGGAGCTGATGTAACATACCCAGAAGGAGATAAAATGACCTGATCTGATCAGTAATGGGGAAACGACGTGTTTAGCCTGAAAAAATTTGATTTAACAACTTTTTAAAACTTTGTAATTCTGTGAAACGATCACAGCATGTCAGCAGCGAGTTGTCACCGACCCTGGCTTGTTTGCTGTTGTGGAAACGTGGACACCTGTTCAGGTGATGCTGCAGCAGCACAGCTACAGATGCTCCACCCACCTCCTCCACCCCACCTCCTCCTGCGACCTGTGGTCTGTGTAGTCAGTAAAAAATAGAAACTGTGTTAACGTGCAATGAGATTTATTAATGCATTAAAGTGAAACTAACACGTCAGCATTCCCAGAGTCTACTACAGCATGTTAGCAAAGCATTTTTAACTTTTGAACCTGACTGTAAGCATGGGCGGATCAGCTGGCAGCAGCTTCACGTTTATCCAGAGGCACCGTTTGCCAGCCTTGCTAAATAATGAGCCATCTACATCCTTTCTCCAGCTCAGCCTGGTTGCTCCTTCAGCCGAAGCTCTACTGGCATAGACACCGACTTTATACTAAACACTCCCAGATATGTTAAAAAATGACCAAAAGAAGTTGTTAACTGCTCCTATTGTTTGTTCTCCGGGTTCTTCGTTTCAGTTATAAGGCTAAACTGTTCTTGCTTCATTCTCTAGAGAATGAATCACTGGAGGTTAGGACCTTTCTTCTTCACACTTCTTCCCCTGGATGATCCTGGCTCCCCACATTCGACATCAAGAGGGAAACTATGCATATCACCACTGGCGGCAGCTGCTGCTGCTGTGAAGCTGCTCAATCGGCGACTTGATGCTGGATGTGAGGATCATGGTGCACTTAATGAAGAAAGAGGAAACATTAAAAATTGGAGGGAAAGGATCTTTTTCTTTTGAGTAGTGAAAGATAGAAGATGTTTATTTGATGCTGTAGAAGGCTAATTACTGAAAGCAGAGCTGAAACACATGTGATAATACAGTTGATCAGGAGAAATATAATAAGTAGGAATCGTGTGCTGCAGGAAAATGGATGAAAAAAAGAGAAACTAATGTGGCTGTCTAGACACCTTGCCGAAGCATCACAGGGGTGATCTTAATAAGGAAGCATTAAGCAAATTACCTGTGAAAATGGACAGTCATTTTCCTGCCCCAGGCAGTCCTTTCTTCATCTGATTAGATTGCTGAGGTAATTCATCTGATAGAAGGCCCTTCCACAGCCAGCATGGCCTTTCAGGAGATTTATTTATAACTTGTAAAGTGGCAGGGTTATAGGCCCAGGCCAGACACACACATCATAACTAACCTCCAGCAGCTGAGCTCGCCACTGAGACCAAAACCATTCATCACACACCCACAAGCACACAGATGGACGTTTATCCACAAGCATAAAAAAATCATTAAAAACTAGACTAAAATCTATCCTTGCACAGGGTAAATAGACACATCACATGGCTAAAATAGATTTGTTTATATTAATAAAGGACAATTAACTCCCATTGATAAATGTACATATATACCTGCACATGCAGTGCATAAACTATATGGTCATATCGGCACCTACAGATAACAGATTACCTGGGGGTCAGAGGTGTTAATTTAACCTCATTACAAACACTCTCCACTCCTCTGGAAATGCTCTGATGGGCTTTCTTTACTGCAGCTAAAGCCTTACAACCAACAATATTCTGTTTTGTTGAAAAGATTAAAACCTACACATCAAAAACCTTAAGCTGACTATAGAATGATCACTAAAAGCCATTTAACATAAAGTTCACACTTTAGTTAATCTTAACTTCTTCGTCAAAGGGGTAACAACATGCGATATGATCAACAATGAAAAAGAAGTTGCTTTTGACTGGACACTGCAGAGCAACACAGCAACATAGCATTGTTTCTGTAGCGCCGCCGTTCAGGAGAAAAGAGCATCTATCCACAAACATTTGCCTCATATTATTGTCACCTCAGTGCTGACAGTCCAGGTTCATTATAACTCACCAAGACAATGCAAGCATGGAGCAAACCACAACATGGCAGGTATATCTAATCATAATTTCATAGCGGCTTTAAGGAAAACTTACAAATATTATACCTCTTTAGAAACATCTGGCAGTGTAGCTCCCATTTAGCTCAACAGCTTGAGAATCGTTGGGTTTGTGTCCTTGATAAGACAAATGATTTAACTAATAAAGACTATTTAAAGCAATAAGTGGCCAGTTTTGTTTCCTTTCTACAAGCTAGTGTTCCCCTGTAGTCTAGACTCCCCTTTCAAATACTGGCAGTATGTAGAAATTGTGCTTTGAACAAGCCAAACGGTGCAGAGAAGCCACTGCAAGCCATTCACTGTTCTGTCTTTCAAATAAGAAATCATTAGTGAAGGGAAGTGGCAGCTACAATTTTATTCTGCAGATATGTACACATAATCCGCTGAATGAAATAAGCACAGAATTATTAAATAAATATATTTACTCATGTTTGGAATTCTAAGACTGGTTCATCTTTTTGGGCCTTTGTTAAGATTAAAGGTTTTAAATAAAAGAGCACATGCAGCAATATGTGGTCATTTTGGTTTTTGTTTTCAACCAACCCAGTGTTCCCCATGCAGTCAAGATTCTTTTCAATCATTTCTGATATATAAAACCTTAGTTTTATATACTGCAGGCTCTTCTTTTAAATTAGAGCTGCTTGTCAAGGTCACACAGCATTACATTAACAATTAGTCCCATGACAATAACTTGATGGTTTATTTCCTGCCAACTTTGTTTGAATAACTCAATCTAGTGATTTCTGGTTGCAGAAATCAGCTGCCTGCAGATGAAATCAAACATCCCTGCACCTTTTCCAGTTCCATGTGTTTCCACAGCTTTTGTTCAGATCTGATCAGGAGGATATTTCCTTACAGTTGATGCATACAGTGATGGCTGCAGATGAGATTGCTCATTACATTCTGACTCAAATTAACAGCAATTTGTATTAAAAAAAAGACAGAAGATGCTAAACAGAAATAAAATGAAAAGGTGTAATAGTAACTTTTTCCTCATATCTGCTTTATCACATTATATTCAAAGAAATATCAGGCTATCAAAATCCTGACAACAGGTCTAACTAGTAGATTCTGCCAGGAGAAGACAAAATGTTCAGCTGTTTATCCGAGACTAGACCGAAATCCTGCGAGTAAACCTTCCCTGTGAGGCATCCAGGAGGCATCTTGACCAGATTTCTAAAACACCTCAACTGACTCCTTTCAGTGCAAAGCTAAAAAGACTAGCTTCTCCCAAGGGTATGTCCAGCTACCTTTATAATTACAATCTTAGCGTTTTGGTCCTGATCACAGGTCAGGGTTGCACCATAGATTGAGTGGTGAACCAGCTGATTTTCCTTTTGGCTCAATGCTTTTAGCTATTACAGACAAGAATAGCGTCTCCATCTCTGGAAAGGTTGTCCCAATCTGTCTATTCATCTCCGTTCAATTAAACTTTCGGCTACAAACAAAAATCCGTGATACTAAGGCCCTACCCTCTGCTCGCCCCAGGGATGATTTTAGGTGTTTATCATTTGGATGTTTCACACACAGAAATGATGTTTTGGTAATCCAAAACTGCTGCTTTTTTAAAACGGTTCCCAGAGTGGAACTATCTAGATGCATCTTTTTATACGACAATCGTCTTAGAGGCCTTTCACAACTCTGCCTGTCATTGTTTACACAAATGCTGTAGTACACGCTGTGTTTCAATAAAGTTTAAAAACAAAACAAAAAAAGAAAAGAAATGAATGCCAAACCAAATAATCAATGTGTTTCAAGAAGTAAAGAATGAATACCATGATATCAAAAAACTAAAGAGAAGTGGGGCTGGATGTGGTGTCCAGCTTTCCAGCAACAACCAATGTAGGGGTGGGACTGACCAGTGTCAGCGTTTCATTTTCAGTCTGGTCACGGAGCTCTGATTGCAGTTGGGAGCAAGGACTGATGCTGGGAACTGGGAATCTTACTGAAAGCTGGGACAGAAAATGGGACCTGTGACTGATGATGGAAGCTGGGACTGATGCTGGGAACTAGTACTTATGATGGGACCTGAGACTGATCATAGGAGCTGGGACTGATGCTGGAAGCTGACACTAATGCGGGGAGCTGGGAATCTTACTGTAAGCTGGGACGGATGCTGGAAGCTGGGACTGATGATGGAACCTGGGACTTATGCTGGAAGCTGGGACTGATGAGGGAAGCTGGGACTGATGATGGAACCTGGGACTGATGATCGGAGGTGGAACTGATGATGGGACTGATGATGGAACCTGGGACTGATGATGGGAGCTGGGACTGATGATGGAACCTGGGACTTATGCTGGAAGCTGGGACTGATGATGGAACCTGGGACTGATGATGGAACCTGGGACTTATGCTGGAATCAGGGACTGATGATGGAACCTGGCACTGATGATGGAACCTGTGACTGCTGCTGGGAGCTGGGACTGATGATGGGAGCTGGGACTGATAATGGAAGCTGGGACTGATGCTGGGAGCTTGGACTGATGATGGAACCCGGGACTGATGATGCAACCCGGGACTGATGATGGAACCTGGGACTGATGATGGAACCTGGGACTTATGCTGGAAGCTGGGACTGATAATGGAACCAGGGACTGATGCTGGGAGCTGGGACAGATGATGGGAGCTGGGACTGATGATGGAACCTGGGAGTGATGGCTGGGAGCTGGGACTGATGATGGAACCTGGGACTGATGATGGAACCAGGGACTGATGATGGGAGCTGGGAATGATGATGGAACCTGGGACTGATGCTGGAAGCTGGGACTGATGATGGAACCTGGGACAGATGATGGGAGCTGGGACTGATGATGGAACCTGGGAGTGATGGCTGGGAGCTGGGACTGATGATGGAACCTGGGACTGATAATGGAACCAGGGACTGATGATGGGAGCTGGGACTGATGATGGAACCTGGGACTGATGCTGGAAGCTAGGCTGATGATGGAACCTGGGACTGATGCTGGAAGCTGGGACTGATGCTGGGAGCTTGGACTGATGATGGAACCCGGGACTGATGATGGAACCCGAGACTGATGATGGGACCCGGGACTGATGATGGAACCTGGGACTGATGATGGAACCTGGGACTGATGATGGAACCTGGGAGTGATGGCTGGGATCTGGGAGTGATGGCTGGGAGCTGGGAGTGATGGCTGGGAGCTCGGACTGATGATGGAACGTGGGACTGATGATGGAACCAGGGACTGATGATGGGAGCTGGGACTTATGCTGGAAGCTGGGACTGATGATGGAACCAGGGACTGATGATGGAACCAGAGCCTGAGGATAGGAGCTGGGACTGATACTGGAACCTGGGACTAATGCGGGGAGCTGGGAATCTTACTGAAAGCTGGGACGGATGCTGGAAGCTGGGACTGATGATGGGACTGATGATGGAACCTGGGACTGATGAGGGGAGCTGGGACTGATGATGGAACCTGGGAGTGATGCTAGGAGCTGGGACTGATGATGGAACCTGGGACTTATGCTGGAAGCTGGGACTGATGATGGAACCTGGGACTGATGATGGAACCTGGGACTTATGCTGGAATCAGGGACTGATGATGGAACCTGGCACTGATGATGGAACCTGTGACTGCTGCTGGGAGCTGGGACTGATGATGGGAGCTGGGACTGATAATGGAAGCTGGGACTGATGCTGGGAGCTTGGACTGATGATGGGACTGATGATGGAACCTGGAACTGATGATCGGAGCTGAGACTGATGATGGAACCAGGGACTTATGCTGGAAGCTGGGACTGATGATGGAAGCTGGGACTGATGATGGAACCAGGGACTGATGATGGGAGCTGGGACTGATGATGGAAGCTGGGACTGATGATGGAACCAGGGACTGATGATGGGAGCTGGGACTGATGATGGAACCTGGGACTGATGATGGGAGCTGGGGCTGATGATGGAACCTGGGACTTATGCTGGAAGCTGGGACTGATGATGGAACCAGGGACTGATGATGGGAGCTTGGACTGATGATGGAACCTGGGACTGATGATGGAACCTGGGACTGATGATGGGAGCTGGGACTGATGATGGAACCTGGGAGTGATGGCTGGGAGCTGGGACTGATGATGGAACCTGGGACTGATGATGGAACCAGGGACTGATGATGGGAGCTGGGACTGATGATGGAACCTGGGACTTATGCTGGAAGCTGGGACTGATGATGGAAGCTGGGACTGATGATGGAACCTGGGACTGATGCTGGGAGCTTGGACTCATGATGGAACCAGGGACTGATGATGGAACCAGGGACTAATGATGGAACCTGTGACTGATGATGGGAGCTGGGACTGATGCTGGGAGCGTGGACTGATGATGGAACCCGGGACTGATGATGGAACCCGGGACTGATGATTGAACAAGGGACTGATGATGGGAGCTGGGACTGATGATGGAACCTGGGAGTGATGGCTGGTAGCTGGGACTGATGATGGAACCAGGGAGTGATGGCTGGGAGCTGGGACTGATGATGGAACATGGGACTGATGATGGAACCAGGGACTGATGATGGGAGCTGGGACTTATGATGGAACCTGGGACTGATGATGGAACCTGAGCCTGATGATAGGAGCTAGGACTGATACTGGAACCTGGGACTAATTCGGGGAGCTGGGAATCTTACTGAAAGCTGGGACGGATGCTGGAAGCTGGGACTGATGATGGGACAGATGATGGAACCTGGGACTGATGATGGGAGCTGGGACTGATGATGGAACCGGGGAGTGATGCTGGGAGCTGGGACTGATGATGGAACCTGGGACTTATGCTGGAAGCTGGGACGGATGATGGAACCTGGGACTTATGCTGGAAGCTGGGACTAATGATGGAAGCTGGGACTTATGCTGGAAGCTGGGACTGATGATAGAACCTGGGACTTATGCTGGAAGCTGGGACTGATGATGGAAGCTGGGACTGATGATGGAACCTGGGACTGATGCTGGAAGCTGGGACAGATGATGGGAGCTGGGACTGATGATGGGAACTGGGACTGATGCTGGGAGCTGGGACTGATGATGGGAGCTGGGACTGATGATGGAAGCTGGGACTGATGCTGGGAGCTTGGACTGATAATGCAACCCGGGACTGATGATGGAACCCGGGACTGATGATGGAACCTTGGACTTATGCTGGAAGCTGGGACTGATGCTGGAAGCTGGGACTCATAATGGAAGCTGAGACTGATGCTGGGAGCTTGGACTGATGATGGGAGCTGGGACTGATGATGGAAGCTGGGACTGGTGATGGGAGCTGGGACTGATGATGGAACCTGGGAGTGATGGCTGGGAGCTGGGACTAATTATGGAACCTGGGACTGATGATGGAACCAGGGACTGATGATGTGAGCTGGGACTGATGATGGAACCTGGGACTTATGCTGGAAGTTGGGACTGAAGATGGAAGCTGGGACTGATGATGGAACCAGGGACTGATGCTGGAAGCTGGGACTAATGATGGAACCTGTGACTGATGATGGGAGCTGGGACTGATGCTAGGAGCTGGGACTGATAATGGAAGCTGGGACTGATGCTGGGAGCTTGGACTGATGATGGGAGCTGGGACTGATGATGGGAGCTGGGACTGATGATGGAAGCTGGGACTGATGATGTGAGCAGGGACTGATGATGGGAGCTGGGACTGATGATGGAACCTGGGAGTGATGGCTGGGAGCTGGGACTGATGATGGAACCTGGGACTGATGATGGAACCAGGGACTGATGATGGGAGCTGGGACTGATGATGGAACCTGAGACTGATGCTGGAAGCTGGGACTGATGATGGAAGCTGGGACTGATGATGGAACCTGGGACTGATGCTGGAAGCTGGGACACATAATGGAAGCTGGGACTGATGCTGGGAGCTGGGACTGATGATGGAAGCTGGGACTGATGCTGGGAGCTTGGACTGATGATGGAACCCGGGACTGATGATGGAACCCGAGACTGATGATGGGAGCTGGGACTGATGATGGAACCTGGGACTGATGATGGAACCTGGGACTGATGATGGGAGCTGGGACTGATGATGGAACCTGGGAGTGATGGCTGGGAGCTGGGACTGATGATGGAACCTGGGAGTGATGGCTGGGGGCTGGGACTGATGATGGAACGTGGGACTGATGATGGAACCAGGGACTGATGATGGGAGCTGGGACTTATGATGGAACCTGGGACTGATGATGGCACCTGAGCCTGAGGATAGGAGCTGGGACTGATACTGGAACCTGGGACTAATGCGGGGAGCTGGGAATCTTACTGAAAGCTGGGACGGATGCTGGAAGCTTGGAGTGATGATGGGACTGATGATGGAACCTGGGAGTGATGGCTGGGAGCTGGGACTGATGATGGAACCTGGGAGTGATGGCTGGGAGCTGGGACTGATGATGGAACGTGGGACTGATGATGGAACGTGGGACTGATGATGGAACCAGGGACTGATGATGGGAGCTGGGACTTATGATGGAACCTGGGAGTGATGGCTGGGAGCTGGGACTGATGATGGAACGTGGGACTGATGATGGAACGTGGGACTGATGATGGAACCAGGGACTGATGATGGGAGCTGGGACTTATGATGGAACCTGAGCCTGAGGATAGGAGCTGGGACTGATACTGGAACCTGGGACTAATGCGGGGAGCTGGGAATCTTACTGAAAGCTGGGACGGATGCTGGAAGCTGGGACTGATGATGGGACTGATGATGGAACCTGGGACTGATGAGGGGAGCTAGGACTGATGATGGAACCTGGGAGTGATGCTAGGAGCTGGGACTGATGATGGAACCTGGGACTTATGCTGGAAACTGGGACGGATGATGGAACCTGGGACTTATGTTGGAAGCTGGGACTAATGATGGAAGCTGGGACTTATGCTGGAAGCTGGGACTGATGATGGAACCTGGGACTAATGATGGAACCTGTGACAGATGATGGGAGCTGGGACTGATGATGGAAGCTGGGACTGATACTGGGAGCTTGGACTGATGATGCAACCCGGGACTGATGATGGAACCCGGGACTGATGATGGAACCTGGGACTTATGCTGGAAGCTGGGACTGATGATGGAAGCTGGGACTGATGCTGGAAGCTGGGACTCATAATGGAAGCTGAGACTGATGCTGGGAGCTTGGACTGATGATGGAACCAGGGACTGATGATGGAACCTGGGAGTAATGATGGAACCTGGGAGTGATGGCTGGGAGCTGGGACTGATGATGGAATCTGGGACTGATGCTGGGAACTGGGACTGATGATAGGAGCTGGGACTGATGCTGGAAGCTGGGACTGGTGATGGGAGCTGGGACTTATGCTGGAAGCTGGGACTGATGATGGAAGCTGGGACTGATGCTGGAAGCTGGGACTGATGCTGGAAGCTGGGACTGATGATGGAAGCTGGGACTGATGCTGGAAGCTGGGACTCATAATGGAAGCTGAGACTGATGCTGGGAGCTTGGACTGATGATGGAACCAGGGACTGATGATGGAACCTGGGAGTAATGATGGAACCTGGGAGTGATGGCTGGGAGCTGGGACTGATGATGGAATCTGGGACTGATGCTGGGAACTGGGACTGATGATGGGAGCTGGGACTGATGATGGAAGCTGGGACTGGTGATGGGAGCTGGGACTGATGATGGAACCTGGGAGTGATGGCTTGGAGCTGGGACTAATTATGGAACCTGGGACTGATGATGGAACCAGGGACTGATGATGGGAGCTGGGACTGATGATGGAACCTGGGACTTATGCTGGAAGCTGGGACTGATGATGGAAGCTGGGACTGATGCTGGAAGCTGGGACTCATAATGGAAGCTAGGACTGATGCTGGGAGCTTGGACTGATGATGGAACCAGGGCCTGATGATGGAACCTGGGACTAATGATGGAACCTGTGACTGATGATGGGAGCTGGGACTGATGATGGGAGCTGGGACTGATGATGGAAGCTGGGACTGGTGATGGGAGCTGGGACTGATGATGGAACCTGGGAGTGATGGCTGGGAGCTGGGACTAATTATGGAACCTGGGACTGATGATGGAACCAGGGACTGATGATGGGAGCTGGGACTGATGATGGAACCTGGGACTTATGCTGGAAGCTGGGACTGATGATGGAAGCTGGGACTCATAATGGAAGCAAGGACTGATGCTGGGAGCTTGGACTGATGATGGAACTAGGGCCTGATGATGGAACCTGGGACTAATGATGGAACCTGTGACTGATGAAGGGAGTTGGGACTGATGATGGGAGCTGGGACTGATGATGGAAGCTGGGACTGATGATGGGAGCAGGGACTGATGATGGGAGCTGGGACTGATGATGGAACCTGGGAGTGATGGCTGGGAGCTGGGACTCATAAGGGAAGCTGGGACTGATGCTGGGAGCTGGGACTGATGATGGAAGCTGGGACTGATGCTGGGAGCTTGGACTGATGGTGGAACCCGGGACTGATGATGGAACCTTGGACTTATGCTGGAAGCTGGGACTGATGCTGGAAGCTGGGACTCATAATGGAAGCTGAGACTGATGCTGGGAGCTTGGACTGATGATGGGAGCTGGGACTGATGATGGAAGCTGGGACTGGTGATGGGAGCTGGGACTGATGATGGAACCTGGGAGTGATGGCTGGGAGCTGGGACTAATTATGGAACCTGGGACTGATGATGGAACCAGGGACTGATGATGTGAGCTGGGACTGATGATGGAACCTGGGACTTATGCTGGAAGTTGGGACTGAAGATGGAAGCTGGGACTGATGATGGAACCAGGGACTGATGCTGGAAGCTGGGACTAATGATGGAACCTGTGACTGATGATGGGAGCTGGGACTGATGCTAGGAGCTGGGACTGATAATGGAAGCTGGGACTGATGCTGGGAGCTTGGACTGATGATGGGAGCTGGGACTGATGATGGGAGCTGGGACTGATGATGGAAGCTGGGACTGATGATGTGAGCAGGGACTGATGATGGGAGCTGGGACTGATGATGGAACCTGGGAGTGATGGCTGGGAGCTGGGACTGATGATGGAACCTGGGACTGATGATGGAACCAGGGACTGATGATGGGAGCTGGGACTGATGATGGAACCTGAGACTGATGCTGGAAGCTGGGACTGATGCTGGAAGCTGGGACTGATGATGGAACCTGGGACTGATGCTGGAAGCTGGGACACATAATGGAAGCTGGGACTGATGCTGGGAGCTGGGACTGATGATGGAAGCTGGGACTGATGCTGGGAGCTTGGACTGATGATGGAACCCGGGACTGATGATGGAACCCGAGACTGATGATGGGAGCTGGGACTGATGATGGAACCTGGGACTGATGATGGAACCTGGGACTGATGATGGGAGCTGGGACTGATGATGGAACCTGGGAGTGATGGCTGGGAGCTGGGACTGATGATGGAACCTGGGAGTGATGGCTGGGGGCTGGGACTGATGATGGAACGTGGGACTGATGATGGAACCAGGGACTGATGATGGGAGCTGGGACTTATGATGGAACCTGGGACTGATGATGGCACCTGAGCCTGAGGATAGGAGCTGGGACTGATACTGGAACCTGGGACTAATGCGGGGAGCTGGGAATCTTACTGAAAGCTGGGACGGATGCTGGAAGCTTGGAGTGATGATGGGACTGATGATGGAACCTGGGAGTGATGGCTGGGAGCTGGGACTGATGATGGAACCTGGGAGTGATGGCTGGGAGCTGGGACTGATGATGGAACGTGGGACTGATGATGGAACGTGGGACTGATGATGGAACCAGGGACTGATGATGGGAGCTGGGACTTATGATGGAACCTGGGAGTGATGGCTGGGAGCTGGGACTGATGATGGAACGTGGGACTGATGATGGAACGTGGGACTGATGATGGAACCAGGGACTGATGATGGGAGCTGGGACTTATGATGGAACCTGAGCCTGAGGATAGGAGCTGGGACTGATACTGGAACCTGGGACTAATGCGGGGAGCTGGGAATCTTACTGAAAGCTGGGACGGATGCTGGAAGCTGGGACTGATGATGGGACTGATGATGGAACCTGGGACTGATGAGGGGAGCTAGGACTGATGATGGAACCTGGGAGTGATGCTAGGAGCTGGGACTGATGATGGAACCTGGGACTTATGCTGGAAACTGGGACGGATGATGGAACCTGGGACTTATGTTGGAAGCTGGGACTAATGATGGAAGCTGGGACTTATGCTGGAAGCTGGGACTGATGATGGAACCTGGGACTAATGATGGAACCTGTGACAGATGATGGGAGCTGGGACTGATGACTGGAAGCTTGGACTGATACTGGAGCTTGACTTGCAACCCGGGACTGATGATGGAACCCGGGACTGATGATGGAACCTGGGAGTGATGGCTGGAAGCTGGGACTGATGATGGAAGCTGGGACTGATGCTGGAAGCTGGGACTCATAATGGAAGCTGAGACTGATGCTGGGAGCTTGGACTGATGATGGAACCAGGGACTGATGATGGAACCTGGGAGTAATGATGGAACCTGGGAGTGATGCTGGGAGCTGGGACTGATGATGGAAGCTGGGACTGATGCTGGGAACTGGGACTGATGATAGGAGCTGGGACTGATGCTGGAAGCTGGGACTGGTGATGGGAGCTGGGACTTATGCTGGAAGCTGGGACTGATGATGGAAGCTGGGACTGATGCTGGAAGCTGGGACTGATGCTGGAAGCTGGGACTGATGATGGAAGCTGGGACTGATGCTGGAAGCTGGGACTCATAATGGAAGCTGAGACTGATGCTGGGAGCTTGGACTGATGATGGAACCTGGGACTGATGATGGAACCTGTGACTGATGATGGGAGCTGGGACTGATGATGGAACCAGGGACTGATGATGGGAGCTGGGACTGATGATGGAACCAGGGACTGATGATGGGAGCTGGGACTGATGATGGAACCTGGAACTGATGCTGGAAGCTGGGACTCATAATGGAAGCTGGGACTGATGCTGGGAGCTTGGACTGATGATGGAACCAGGGACTGATCATGGAACCTGGGACTGATGTTGGGAGCTGGGACTGATGATGGAACAAGGGACTGATGATGGGAGCTGGGACTGATGATGGAACCAGGGACTGATGATGGAACCTGGAACTGATGCTGGAAGCTGGGAGTCATAATGGAAGCTGGGACTGATGCTGGGAGCTTGGACTGATGATGGAACCCAGGACTGATGATGGAACCTGGGACTGATGATGGAACCCGGGACTGATGATGGGAGCTGGGACTGATGCTGGGAGCTGGGACTGATGATGGGAGCTGGGACTGATGATGGAACCTGGGAGTGATGGCTGGGAGCTGGGACTGATGATGGAAGCAGGGACTGATGATGGAACCTGGGACTGATGATGGAACCTGTGACTGATGATGGGAGCCGGGACTGATGATGGGAGCTGGGACTGATGATGGAACTGTGACTGATGATGGGAGCTGGGACTGATGATGGAAGCTGGGACTGATGCTGGGAGCTTGGACTGATGATGGAACCCGGGACTGATGATGGAACCTGGGACTGATGATGGAACCCGGGACTGATGATGGGAGCTGGGACTGATGCTGGGAGCTGGGACTGATGATGGGAGCTGGGACTGATGATGGAACCTGGGAGTGATGGCTGGGAGCTGGGACTGATGATGGAAGCAGGGACTGATGATGGAACCTGGGACTGATGATGGAACCTGTGACTGATGATGGGAGCTGGGACTGATGATGGGAGCTGGGACTGATGATGGAACCTGGGACTGATGATGGGAGCTGGGACTGATGATGGAAGCTGGGACTGATGCTGGGAGCTTGGACTGATGATGGAACCCGGGACTGATGATGGAACCTGGGAGTGATGCTGGGAGTTGGGACTGATGATGGGAGCTGGGACTGATGATGGAATCTGTGACTCATGATGGGAGCTGGGACTGATGATGGAAGCTGGGACTGATGTTGGGAGCTGGGACTGATGATGGAACCTGGGACTGATGATGGAGCCTGTGACTGATGATGGAACCTGTGACTGATGATGGAACCAGGGACTGATGATGGAACCCGGGACTGATGATGGAGTCTGGGACTGATGATGGAACCTGGGACTGATAATGGGAACTGGGACTGATGATGGAACCTGGGACTGATAATGGGAGCTGGGACTGATGATGGAATCTGGGACTGATGCTGGGAGCTGGGACTCATGATGGAACCTAGGACTGACGATGGAAACTGGGACTGATGCTGGGAGCTGGGATCGATGTTGGGAGCTGGGAATAATGATGGGAGCTGGGACTGTTACTGTGTACTCAGACCAACAACCATGCCACGTTCAAAGTCACTTAATCCCTTTTCTTCCTCAATCTGATGCTCAATTTGAACTTCAGCAAGTCGTTTTCACCATGTTGACATGACTACATGCTGCTGTGTCATTGGATGGTTGGATATTAGTGTCAAGAAGCAGTTGAACGGTTGGCATGGATAAAGTGTCTAGTATATTTAGATCTAAAAATCCAGCATCTCACATGATGATGTGATATGTGGGGAACAATCCAACTGGGCTCTGAACCTCAGCAAATTTAATTTACTAATAACAACTTCTAATAATTTACCATCTTACTCAGTGGTTTCTCATAAATCAGTGGAATTCAGACAGCATTTTGATTATTAGCTTGAACAACTCTCTCCTAATGTGAAAATTGCTATGTTTAGAGACGAAGAAAAAACTCTTTGTGGAGCTCTTCTACAGTTGACTGAGTTTCCTCTGTCTTTTCTTCTTCAACATATCTTTAGCCAACTCTTCTCCACTTTAAGCATGCGCCATACAGCTGCTGCAGTGTTTCAGCAACATAGCTTTACATTAGCAACAGGTAGCTTTATTAGCATTAGCAATGTCAAAACTAGTCTTCATCTGAATAGCATCTTCTTTTAGTTTATTAATTAATAATTAATTAATTTGGGATAATCTGTCAAATATTTCTGTGGAAGTACATTAATGGCCACACTGGCAGACCGGACAGTAGTCAAACTGACCTCGACAGAGACATGCATTGCTATGGATGGTGACTCAGCATGCATGCTGCACCTTTCATTAGTGGTAACTATGAATGGAAGCCTGTTATTTTCTCAAGAACCTGAAAACTCAGTCTCCCTGTCAGCAGGCACTGACTTCCCAGCAATGTAGTAGGTCTTCACTGAATTAATAAGCACCCCAGGCAGACAAATCCATGCCCTATATGGAGACAGAGCTGTGATACAACAGAGAAGTTAAATGATAATGACACGAGTAAAATCACGATGATAAAACTGGAGATACAAATGTATTAATGCAAGTGTGATAAAGTGTCCTAAGGAGCTTATAAATAACATCTAAAACAAACCACAGAGAAGGAGTGCTTCATGAATCGTCATGTAAAACAACACATTGCAAACAGGCAAAAAAGTGAAACACAACACAGTAGAAACTGGCTCACACTTTATTTTAAATAGTCTAATGCTGATGCTCTCAACTTATTTCCAAGTGATGATAAAACTTTTAGTTTCAGGTGAGAGAAATGGTAAAAATAGGAGTTAAATAAAGGTTCATTTTCAGATCATAGTAATAATAATAATACATTTTATTTAAAAACGCCTTTCAAAACACCCAAGGACACTGTAAAAAAAAGAACATTAAAATTGTTTTTAAAAAAAACAATAAGTACAAAACAAACATTTTTTGTTGTTAAACAGTGGGGTTAAGCAGAAAATCTCAATATATATATAATGTTTATATCTGTATGTATGTGTGTATGTATGTATACATACACACATACATGGACACTACACATTATATTAAAGTATAAATGCTGCCACAATCTGAAAGTCGTACATCCTCAGTTCACACTGTACTTACATTCATACTGCATTTATTTGTCAGCTTTTCTTACAGGCAGCATTATGTAAATCAGTGTTTCTCAGCCCAGATCAACCCCCCTACATGTCCAGGTGTTGCCCTGTTACATCCCACCAGGCTGGAACTGATGGCTTATAGCAAACATGATAACCTGATGAAGAGGTTGATTCAGTTAAATCAGATCTGCTGCAGTGCAGAGAGCCTGAGGACCAGGACTGAGAAGCACCTCCATATAAGGATTCTGCATTGGGGCCAGTGTGGTCCTTATTGAGTCTCATTAAATAGGAAAATTGTGATAATGAGTGAAGTCATCTTCTTGATCTGCTTCTTTCTGTACCTGAGCTGGTAAGGAGTGTGTGCACTCTCACTTCCACACACTGCTGCTGACATCTTCATTTGCTTCTGCTGGACAGGTTCACTTCTCTTCAATCCCTCCAGGGAGGATTGCTTCACTATTTCCAATATTTTAGTTCATGGTAGAAGAGAAAAATCTTATTTGACTCAGTTAACTCATCCCATAAGGCCGAGGAAAACAGAGAGCACTCACGGGGGAAGCCTGATTGATAACTGCTATTTTTTCACATTCATTTACCTCTTCTGATTTTACACACACACCATAGGAAAGAGAGGAGCCCCACAATTGAAGTCATTACACAGGGGTCACAGCCAGTGACTTCCAGCCATGACAGGAAGTCTATCTCATCAGTCCTTTTACACAGCTGCATGGCACTCAGGCTTTCTGCAGAGGTGTTCAGGCGGAAAGCAACTGCTTCAGCCCGCATTCATAAGGTGAAGTACCTGACTGCTCCTCCCGAGGTGAGCCACGACTGAGCAACTTTCAGGGTTCTTCAGAAACAAAAGCAGTCTGGAGGGGGGCTAGGCTCCCTTCACCTGTCTAATGGCAGAGAGAAGCTGCTGCTGCTAAACTGATGAGTGAGCATTCCAGCCTCATTATTTTTCAGCCTGATACCAAATGTCACTTTGGCTTTACAGAGTCAAAAATAAAATTTTAGACTTTCCCTCCAGACCCTGTAGCTGGAGCTAACAGTAGACACATCTTTATTACCTTGCCGTGGTTTGCTTTGCCGTAGGCAGTGTTCCTGGTTGTGACAGCAGGAAGACATCTTAGTTTTCTGCATGAAGAGGAAAGATTGAATAAGATGCAACCAGTAATAATGGCCAAAAAATGGCAAGATGAAATCATCAGCCACAGATTAAACATCTCATGGTAGATCCTTTTAATAAAGCTTTCATGATAATCTCAATGTTGTGGTAACAGATGTTGCAAAAAAAGACTGAGAGTTACACAGAGGTTGCTGACCCAGCTGGCTTCATAGAATTTATTCTCTTTGTGTATATACACTTAGTTCATTGTGCACCTTTATTTAGTGTCAGTAAAAGCTTGGACCTACACAGTAGGCAAGCCCATTAATGGTACATGTTTTTCTTTTGTAACTACTGAAACAACCACGATGCTAAAGTAACACCTGCCAAATGAGGGCTGGAACTCACTTTGGTGAGTATAAATGAAAAATTACTTGCCAGGCATTTCCAACTTCTGCCGAGGAGAGACAAATCTTCAGCAGCTTAGCTCTGCTGAAAGTCAGTGCAGACTGGGGCAGGAATTTACTTTGATGGACATGCCATTCAGCCAATCGCAGGTGAAGATAGACTAGGATCATACCATTATGTGAAAGAAGGAAAAAAAAGGTGGTAGAAACTCTGAAGGCTGCAAGTTTAGTAGTACACTCCATGTTCACAGAGCAACAGAGAGAGTTGGATTGAAATGCATGTGTAACAGGTTTGTCTGCTGTCCTCTAATAATGTTCCTGACCAGGTAACATCTCTGTATAATCCTCAGAAGATCCTAGAGCCATTTTGTCAAATTTGCTTGTTTTATTTTTATGCCATTTTGGCTTTGTTGATTATAAATAGCTGAAACTTGCCAAAGGAAGTAATGATTAAAAACTGTTTCATGTCAGTTCCTTGAATTAGCTTAAAATGACTAAGCAACGCAAAATCTGACACCTTTCATCCTAAGGCCACACTCTTCTCCAGTGAAAACCTTTGAAAATTTATTTTTTGATCCACATTAATCTAACATAGATGAATGCATTTTTATTTAAAGCTTTTATTCTGAAGGGAGAGCCTTCAGCTTGTGATTTTTATAGTTCTCTATCAGATTGTGTCACTTTTTTATCTTTCATGCCATGCAGCAAAATCTCATTTTTATATCGTTCTCTGCAAGGGTGCCATGCTACTGAAATGATAAGTGCGTGTCACAAATGGAGTTAGATAATGGTGTGTAAAGAGTAAAGGTCTGTGCATAAATGTGTATGGATGTGAGTGTGCACACACATGCACGTCTTTCATATCCAACTTCATAAGTATTTTCTTTTAGACGGCCACACTATGTCATAAACTATTAGAATAATCATTTTTAGAAGATTTTTTTTATCATCACTCCAACGATTTTTCAGTTGGCAGAAACTGGGCTTGTTTTGGTTCTTACTCGGGTACTTTGCCAGGTGATCATCCAGCAGCAAAGCAAATTTGGATTTTGTTTTGGTTCTGCTCAAGTAGTTTATGCAAGTGATAGGTTATAGATGTGAGTAGTAGTGCAGGAGTAGTCATTTTGAAGATGGCAATATGCTAATGCACGCAGGAGGCTCTCGTCAACATCATGTGCTCTGAAGCTAAAGACAGATATATATATATATATATATATATATGTAGATAGAGCGAGAGAGAGCGAGAGAGAGAGAGAGAGAGAGAGAGAGAGAGAGAGAGAGAGAGAGAGAGAGAGAGAACCGTTTAGTACAGTGCTCTCGGTCCGGTACGCACTGTATCAAACAATACAGAATTTTATTTTGTAAGCATGGCATGGTAAGTATGACCCTGATGGTAAGCTCGTCATTGGCAAAAGCACAACAGTATGTTGGAAGTGCCACATAACAGTTAACTACATCGGTGGGAACACAACAAATATGACATTTACGCTGACATCCCCCCGGTGCAAAGACAAGTGGAACCAGACAAAAACAGCAAGCACACATGTTACAAACTTTACCCGAGAGGTTCATGATTCAGAGGGGAAAGAAATCGACTGGGCAGTTGCTACTTTTATTGCTGTTGACATGCGACCCTTTTCTGTTGTAGACAACAGAAACAGGTCGCAGGTTTCAGGACATGCTGCGAGTGCTTGAGCCCCGTTACAAGATTCCTTCACAAGCCCTGACATACAGCTTGGTATCTTCATGTAAAGAAGGTATCTCCACTCTGGATCCGGTATCTCTTGTTTAACTGGTCTGTCAGGGCTGTTTAGAACCACAGAGACAGCGAAGCCCTGTCATAGATGCCACACTGCAGTTACAACAGCCTGATGAATCCATTGTCTTTACAATGGTCAGGAAAGGAGGCCCACTCAAAGGGGGTTGAGGTTTGGAAGCAATATTCTTGCTCTTTAATGTCTTAAAATATCAATTACAGCAAGAACTGGGAAATACCTGTAGTAATTGGTTTGATTCACTTCAAAATTATTAAAGAAGCTAAACTAACAGCAACTTCCAGTAAATTCTAATTAAATTGTAGATAAATTCCATTTGAACTTGTGATACTACCAATTAAAAAAACCAACAAAAGGACATTTCTGTTACTTTTATATTCACCTCAAAGAGAAAGACGAATAGAAAAGCATGAATTCAGAATAAATTCTGCAAAGCTCTTTTCTTCCTACTAATGTCATGGATTGGGTGTATGGATCCAAAGAGAGGAGCGCTCGGAGAATGATCAGAGACACTTTATTAGAATTGTGCTGTGCAGTATGCAGGGTTTGCTGGAAGGACGGGCTGGAGCGGGCAGACAGGATTCTCCGTGGTGTGGACGAGGTTCAGGTACGGTTCTTGGAAGAGAGGGTACAAGTTAGGTCGGTTCAGATACAATACGATATAGATCATGTGCACGACTGGTTACCACGATGAGTAGTATAATCCAGCGATGACTGGAGGTCCGGGTGAGGTTTATATGGCGATGAGAATGATGACTTGATATCCTCCAGCTGCGTCGTCCTAATAGCTGTGATGATTGGAGATCCAAATATGGTCAGCAGGAAGCAGGGAGTGGGAATGAGCATGGGCCATGACAACTAACTTCTAAATGGGGTTTAATGTTTATCTGCAGGAATTAATGCTTTCTGCAGGTGAGCAAGCTTATGGGGATCGGCTGTGGGTCCCCTGACAGAGGACAAATTTTAATTAGCATTGCTCACAGTTGGGGGCACTAACATAGACATCCATCTAAGACTGTTCAATATTTCATTAAATGGCTCTTGTTTAACACCTTTGCTCACTTAAGAACACAATTCCCTACAATGCCTTTTCTCCTACATCCCAACTAATCAGTGCAAAACTCTTAATGAGAAACAGTTGTCAAAGCAAATTCTCAACAAAGCCTAAAGGCAGCGTCTGTTGTCTTAACCTGTTTAGGGAAGTTAAAGAGTATGGTGAGAAAATAGACTCCGTCTCGTTGTGTGTGATACATGGTTTGTAAACCGTGTAGACCAATTTGTGTGTAACTTTGGGTATTTGGAAATCTATGTACACATCCACAAATTACAAAAATGCAACAACAAAATTCTACACACAAATTTTTTACCTTCAGCCTCGCAAATCTAAAAGTTTCCATCAATCCATCCATCCATCCATCTATCCATCCATCCATCCATCCATCCATCCATCCATCCATCCATCCAACCATCCATCCATCCATCCATCCATCTATCCATCCATCCATCCATCCATCCATCCATCCATCGTCTGCCGCTTTTCCGGAGTCAGGTCGTGGGGGCAGCTGCCTAAGTAGGGAAACCCAGACCTCCCTCTCCCCGGCCATATTTACCAGCTCATCCGGGAGGATCCTGAGGCATTCCCAGGCCAGCCGAGAGATGTAGTCCATCCAGCGTGTCCTGGGTTTTCCCCAGGGCCTCTTTCAGGTGGGACGTGCCTGGACATCCAGGAGGCATCCTGACCAGATGCCCGAGTCACCTCATCTGGCTCCTCTCAATGTGGAGGAGCAGCGGCTTACTCTGAGCCCCTCCTGGATCACAGAGCTTCTCACCCTATCTCTAAGGGAGAGCCCGGCCACCCCGCAGAGAAATCTCATTATGGCCGCTAGTATTCACAATCTTGTTCTTCCGGTCACTACCCACAGCTCTTGACCATAGGTGAGGGTAGGAACGTAGATCGACCGGTAAATCGAGAGCTTTGCCTTTTGGCTAAGGTCCCTCTTCACCACAACAGACCGATGCAGATTCCGCATCACTGCAGACGCAGCACCGATCCGCCTGTCAATCTCCCGCTCCATCCTTCCCTCACTCGTGAACAGGACCCTGAGATACGCGAACTCCTCCACTTGGGGCAGGACCTCATTGCCAACCCAGAGAAGGTACTCCACCCTTTTCAGGCTGAGGACCACGGTCTCAGATTTGGAGGTGCTGATTCTCATCCCAGCCACTTCACACTCGGCTGTGAATCGCTCCAGTTAGAGCTGAAGATCACGGCCCGAGTACGCCAACAGAACCACATCATCTGCAAAGAGCAGAGACCCAATCCTGAGGCCACCAAAACAGATCCCCTCACAACCTCGGCTGCACCTAGAAATTCTGTCCATAAAAGTTATGAACAGAATTGGTGACAGAGGACAGCCTTGGCGGAGTCCAACCCACACTAGAAACAATTCTGATTGACTTCTGGTGATGCGGACCAAGCTCTGACACCAGTCGTACAGGGACCGGACAGCTCGTACAAGGGGGTCTGGCACTCCATACTCCCAGACCGACCCCCACTTGAGTCCCCGGAGGACATGATCGAATGCCTTCTTCAAGTCCACAAAACACATGTAGACTGGTTGAGCAAACACACATGCCCCCTCCAAGACCCTGAAGAGAGAGTAGGGCTGTTCCACTGTTCCACGACCGAGACGAAAACCACACTGCAACTCCTCAATCCAAGGTTCAACTATCCGATGGACCCTCCTCTCCCGCACCCCTGAATAGACCTTACCAGGAAGGCTGAGGAGTGTGATCCCCCTGTAGTTGGAGCGCACCCTCTGGTCCCCCTTTTTGAAGAGGGGGACCACCACCCCAGTCTGCCAGTCCAGGGGAACTGTCCCTGATGTCCAGCGACCTTAACCACCTCAGTGACTTCAGCCCCAGAGATGGGAGAGCCAGCACCAGCTACTCCAGACTCTGCTTCCTCATCGGAAGACGTGTCAGTAGGATTATTGAGAAGGTCTTCAAAGTATTCTCTCCACTGCCTCACAACGTCCTGAGTCGAGCTCAGCAGCCTCCCATCCCCACTGTACACGGTGTTGACGGAGCACTGCTTTCCCCTCCTGAGCCGCTGGATGGTGGACCAGAATCTCCTCGAAGCCATCCGGAAGTCATTTTCCATGGCCTCTCTAAACTCCTCCCATGCCCGAGTTTTTGCCTTAGCGACCGCCTATGCTGCAGAGGCGTGTCAGCCAAGACAGCCCTACAGCATCCAGAGCCTTAAGGGATTCTGGGCAGACCTCAGTAGTTGGAGCGCACCCTCTGGTCCCCCTTTTTGAAGAGGGGGACCACCACCCCAGTCTGCCAGTCCAGGGGAACTGTCCCTGATGTCCACCGACCTCATCCACCCCCAGGGCCATGCCACTGAGGAGCTTTTTAACCACCTCAGCGACCTCAGCCCCAGAGATAGGAGAGCCAACACCAGGGTGCCAAGACTCTGCTTCAAGACGTGTTGGTGGGATTGAGAAGGTCTTCAAAGTATTCCCTCCACCGCCGCACAACGTCCCGGCAGTCCCCCTCCCAACTGTACACAGTGTTGACGGAGCACTGCTTTCCCCTCCTGGGCCTCTGCATGGTGGACCAGAATCTCCTCAAAGCCATCTGGAAGTCATTCTCCATGGCCTCTCTAAACTCCTCCCATGCCCGAGTTTTCACGGTAGCAACCGCTGAAGCTGCATTCCACTTAGCCTGCCAATACCCATCAGCTGCCTCTGGAGTCCCACCGATAGGACTCCTTCTTCAGCTTGACTGCATCTCTTACTGCTGAAGTCCACCAACGAGTTCAGCAACGACAGGGACCAACGACCTTGCGGCCACAGCTGCCCGCCTCAACAACAACTCTATCTATCTATCTATCTATCTATCTGTCTATCTATCTATCTATCTATCTATCTATCTATCTATCTATCTATCTATCTATCTATCTATCTATCTATCTGAAATTCCTCCTTGGGACCAAGGAAGTTAATGGGTCGACAACTGTAGAATAATTCCTACAAAAGTTTCGGTAATAACCCGCCATACACAGAAAACAATTCAGTGCTATCCAATTTTCTGGAATTGGGTACTGAGTTTTTGAAATCACTTTAGCATCAACAAGGAGCACAACTCCTTGTCCCACCTGTCTTCCAAGATAAGTGATGGTAGTGCTACTAAAGTCACACTTTGCTAGATTCAGAGTCAAAGAGGCTTTAGCTAATATTGTGTCCAATGCAGACAGGTGCTCTTCCCGTGTCCATGAACACAACAACGTCATCCAATATGCAGAAGATTCAAAAACAAAGTATTAACTAGACGCTGAAATGTGGCAGGTGCATTGCACATGCCGAATGCAATAACCACTTGGCAGTTCCCTACCCTTTTTACACAATCATCTATGGGAGGTAAAGGATAAGCATCCGTAACTTTAACCTTTCTGTGATCCGTGATAAATTGCCGAGAGCCACCAGGTTTTGTTTCAACGAGGCAGGGCGAACTCCAAGGACAAGCCCATTTTTCTTCCGGTTGGGTGGATGCTGGCATGTATGGTCGCCGCTACCCACCGGGTTTTTTTTAAAGTATTTTCTCTTAATTCCTTGGGATTTTAACCCTATGATTTTTTTAACCGTGGTCGATGATGCGATCTCATTTTAACACTTGTTTTTAAGCATGGTTGTTGGTGCGATTGCACTCTAACACCTGCCCTATCCAGTCGGCGTCTACTGGTCCACCTGGCTACTTTGGCAGAAATGTGGGCCAGCAAGCTGTATGTCTGCCTTCTGTTCACCTGGTCGCTCCTGTCGTCCTGCCTTCATCCAGTGGCTGGACTACACTGCTACACAGCAGCTGAGTTACTCTGGTCACACCGACATCAGTCTACTGTCCTACCACCGGCCGAGCTTCACCTCCACCGCTCTCTTTCCCTGCCGGAGATACATCCACCGTGGGTCTCGCTGCATTGTCCATAATAGCAGCTCCTCCACAGCGATTAAATCCATCTGGTCCACCTCTCGTCGTCCTCCCAGAAAGACCGACAGGGCTGCTAACCATAGTGTGTTAGCAAGCCTTGCAAGGTCGGCTAACCCCTCGGTCAAGCTCAACAACTTCACTGTTCACTTCGGTCTGCTCAACATCCGCTCTCTCACGAACAAGTGTCATCTCATCCAGGATCTCCTCACAGACTGTAAGCTTGACTTTCTTTGCTTGACAGAAACTTGGCAGCTGCCAAATGACTTCTCTCGGCTAAACAAATCTACACCACCGGGGTTTGTTTACATCTGTCATCCTCGACCCCCACCATCGTTGCCACAATATATCACCCTCCAAAGCCGCATAAGGACTTTCTGGATAATTTCACCACGCTACTCACTCAGCTTTCCACTCTCTCCCTGAACATAATGCTCCTGGGGGATTTCAACATTCATATTGACAATATCAGTCTCCCCCTCACACGTGATTTCCTCTCATGCCTGGACCATTTTGGACTACAACAACACATCCACTTCCCAACACACACGAGGACACACTCTGGATTTACTCATCTGCTCAGGCATCTCCCCCTCCAACCTCTCATCCACTGTTATCAATGAAACTGACCATTTACTGCTCACTTTCGACACTGCCCTCACTCTCACTTCTGTAAAATCCCCACGCCTCATTTCATTCATTCAGGAATGTAAAGGACATAATATTGATACACTCTGTTCCAAAGTTGACAGCATCTCTCTCCCGGACAATTTTCACGACCCCAACACACTACTTGAGTATTACAACAATAGCCTGATCACCATTCTTAACTCTCTTGCCCCCCTCAAAACCCGGACTGTCTCCTTCGCCCCCTGGTAAACTCCTGAACTCCAGTCTTTAAAAGCCAAAGGACGTCAACTGGAACGGCTATACAAGAAAACTGGACTTACCATTCACAAAGAACTGTACATTACTCACATAACTCTCTATAAGAACTCCATTGCAAAAATCTGTTTATTACTCTGGACTCATCTCATCGAATGAAGGAAATTCTAAAACCCTTTTCTCTCTAATGCACAATATTTTTCAACCCCCCCACTTAGTCTCCTCACACACCTTACCCTGTCATGCAGACTGTACCTTTTTCTCATTTTCAACTCCCTGATTCATCTGAGATTACCGGTCTCATCCTAAAATCTAAGCCCTCTACATGCCACCTTGATCCCATCCCCACACTTCTTGTCAAATCCTCACTCCCCTCTCTGCTTCCCCTCATAACTGCCATTATTCACTCCTCACTTTCTACTGGTGTTGTTCCATCTTCCTTCAAAACTGCTTCAATCACTACCATTCTGAAAAAAAATCTGGGTCAGATCCCAATGACTTCAATAACCTCCGTCCTATCTCCAATCTGCCCTTTCTGTCTAAGATCCTGGAAAAACAGTCGCTTCTCAACTTCATTCCCATTTATCCAATAATAATCTCTACAAGCCTTTTCAATCTGGTTTTTGCCCTCATCACAGCACCGAAACAGCCCTTATTAAAATTACCAATGACCTTCTTCTCGCAGCTGACTGGTTTTCTCTCCATTCTCATCCTCCTTGACTTAAGTGCTGCTTTCAACACCATATCCCATTCCATCCTCCTCAGTAGAATCTCCTCACTCGGTTTCACTTCCACTCCCCTTCTCTGGTTCCAGTCTTATCTCAGTGACCGCACTCAGTTCATCAAACTCAAATATTTCACTTCCAACCCCTCCCCAGTCTCCACTGGTGTGCCCCAAGGTTCTGTCCTGGGGTCTCTTCAATTCATCACTATTCTATTCTCTATTCTAGTGCTGCACCCGGTAAGGGAAGCAATACCCACATTTTATCTTCATTATCATAACTCTGTTTCATCACTGTTTGCATGGATTGCAGAGCAGTCGCCGCAAACTCACGGGAACAGTATAATCATTCTCGAAATGAGGATACATAATCCAAATTATTCTCCTGCGCAGATGTGGAGGAATCCAGCAGTTTCTCTTTTAATACCTTAAGAGGTCCCTGTAATCAGTGTCCAAAGACAAGCTCCGATGGACTAAAACCAAGTAATTCCTGGGCAGCTTCGTGTATCACAAATAATATAAACGGGATACCGTCATCGCCATTTTTATCCTCTTTGTAGCAATATTTGCGCAACATTGATTTTACCGTCTGGTGCCATCACTCTAGTGCCTCTTGACTTTCAGGGTGATAAGCACTCGACGTAACATGTTTTATGTGTAGCTAATCAGGACTTTGTTTAAATATCTTGGACAAAAAGTTACTTCCTTGGTCAGTTTGAATTACTATTGGTAATCCAAATGTGGAGAAGAGCTTCAGTAAAGCTTTCACCACTAAACGAGCCGAAATCCATCGCAGCGGGATAATTTCTTGGTAAAGGGTCGCCGTCAAAAGGAATACATTACCCAATCTAGTATGAGGCAAAGTCTAAACTGTGACATTTCTATATAGAAAGCGCTTTTGTTGTTACTCAGCCACTCACCACCTTCTCGAAGCATGTGCATAGCGTAGGATCTTTCTCCTGCGCCTCACCCAGGTGCACACAGGAAATCAACAGCCAAGAGTCAGCAGGAGGTGGCAGACTATCCTGAGCTTTTACATCAGACCTTCCTGCCCCTTTCTCTGCGTACCCCTCTTGTGTGTCATCCTCTCCAATTACAAAGGACGAGACCAAAAAGACAACACAATCTCTTCCTGGTTTGATGCATTATTCTTGCATGCTTGAGCACGAGTTACCACATAGGTTGGGGAAATCTGAGTCTCCACAGGGTTGTCTAGAACTTCCAGGGCTGGTATACTCTACCCCCAGCGATGTCATTTCCTAGAAGTAAAGATACATCATCAATGGGCAGGTCATTACATACAGCCATGGGAAACCGAATAGAAAGTAATTTAGTTTTTAAATACACGTAATGGACAGGACAGGGCGCATAACCCATCTCCACTCCTCGCAAAATGACACTGTAGCCAGCATACGACTGTTCTGAGAAGGCTAGTGCATTTGCTATGAGAGTTTCAGATGCACCTGTATCAGTATTACTCTTAGAATATGTGGTGAGGTTTACTATTCTATGGAGCAATCCTGTATGCTTAACAGATGCAGGACACTGGAGGGACTACATCTCTTGGATGGCCTGAAAACACCTTAAGATTTCCTTGGGGGAGCATGAAGAAGTGAATTATGGAGAGGGAAATCTCGGCCTCTATACCAACCCAACTCCAGATAGGTAGCAGGGAATGGATGGATGGATGGATGGATGGATGGATGGATGGATGGATGGATGGATGGATGGATGGGTGGATCAATGATGGATGGATGGATGGATGGATGGATCAATGATGGATGGATGGACGGACGGACGGGCGGATGGATGGATAGATGGATGGATCAATGATGGATGGATGGATGGATGGATGGAAGGACGGACGGACGGACGGACGGACGGATGGATAGATAGATGGATGGATCAATGATGGATGGATGGATGGATGGATGGATGGATGGATGGATGGATGGATGGATGGATCAATGATGGATGGATGGATGGACAGATGGATGGATGGATGGATGGATGGACGGATGGATGGATGGATGATGGATGGATGGATGGGTGGAAACAGAGGAAGTATATTCAGTCTTGGAGGATCTCCCATGGATCTTGTTCTCTTCCCAGCAGTGGCAATCCTTCAGCTGCATGAAGACTCTGCAGCATCACTCTCATTGTGGAGAAACAAGCACATTCTATGCCCTCTTTTCTTCTTGTTCCTGTCAAAACACCATGTAATTATGTTGAAAGTTCCCATTTCAGAGGAAAGGCTCATGTTTGTTTCTGTCTCTCAGTCCCAGCTGCTCTGTTAATGCCTTGCAAACTCATGAATTACCACCATAAATAATCCCCTTAATGAGCGTAAAGTACACAAGACTAAACCTTAGAGAACAGGCTCAAGTCCATTTATAGTCTTAATGTGAAATGCCATGACTGGCAGTTTTTCGGGTAATCTTTGTTCTTTTTAAGTCCTTAAGACGTGACATAGTACGATAGTACGACATTCAAAAGCAGACTGAACGGAAGCATACATGAACATGAAACTGGCTTTATAAAGTGTGGAGTAGTTCAGAGGTCATAGAGGTCATTGATTTGGTAACACCACATATTCTACGGGTTACTCTAAGGGTGAGGCTTACTCCTCTGTGTGTCATGAAGGACCTCACAGAAACAGACAGGATTAACACGGATCTTTAATGCAGAAACTGATCTCAAACAATATTCTTCCTGAGTATGACAAAGGAGGCGAAAACGCTTGAGTCCAGATGGAAAACCAGGTGAGTCGGGACCGGGAAGGGGACAGAGGGACAGTCCATCAGTGCTAGAACTAAGAAGAGTATTGAGATTATAATCTGCATCTCTTTCTAAAGAGAAATTACTTCTAAAATAGGGAGTATCACTTTCATCTGCATGTACACCTTCCATGGATGTGCACCTTGGTTGGAGCATGTAAGCAACTCTCAGTATGTCCACAGTGGGAACATGTCCAAGCCAGTAAATCCAGTAAAGCAGGCATAAAGAGTTTGCCGTTAGATCTTCTGCCAGCATCCTTTTCTCCGTCAAGTGTTGATGTGGTTTAGCAACAAATGTAATGTTTAATTTATGTTCCAGTCCTTTCTTTGTTATTTTTTTCCCTTATTTAACTGTATTTATTTAGTTTTTATATAACTGTAAACAAAGTGGAAGTGGGAAGTGGGTGTGCCCACCAGAAGTTTTATAAGACTAGATGGAGAGCTAAGAGCCGGGCAATATGCTTTTCCAGGCTTTTTGCTCATTTTTACTGTCTTCTAGTTGTTATTTGGGGATTAAATCAATGGATGCTTGAATTGTGATTGATCAAAGGAAGGGTTTATTGAACATTGATTGTGCAGGCAAATATAATAATGTTCTACTATTCTATTCTACAGTCATTTAGCAGACGCTTTTATCCAAAGCGACTTACATTTGAGAGGAAGAACAACACAAGCATGAATTCAAACAAGATGGGACGTCATAATTAAGTGATAGTCAGACTGCTTTTGAGTCCAGTTGGACCCAGGTGCTGTCATGTAGTGCTAGTGCAGTGCATATAATTTTTTTTTTTTTTTTTTTTTTTTTTTTTTTTTTTTAGTCATTTTATTTAAATACAGGATCACGATTTCATCACACAATATCAACTAGGTCATAAGTGCATGATTTCATCACATAATATCAACTTGGGCATAAGTGCATGATTTCATCACACAATATCATCTTGGGCATAAGTGCACACAGCTTCTTCAGTACTTGGTTGAGCCAAAAAGCTGGACAAATCTTTCTGACTCATTTAGTTAAGCTAAATGTGGAAATGCTCCTTAAACAACTGAGTCTTTAGCTTGGTCTTAAAAGTGGATACGGACTCTGCGGATCGGACGGAGTTTGGTAGATCGTTCCACCACCGGGGAACAACAGAGGAGAAGAGTCTACCTACTGATTTTGCGCCACGTTGTGGTGGGAGCACTAGGCGTCTTTCACTGGTAGAGCGTAAGTTTCGATACGGAGTGTAGCTCTGGATTAAGCAGTGAAGGTAGACCGGAGCCGTTTGGGTTATTGTTTTGTAAGCCAGAAGCAGAGCTTTGAATTTGATGCGTGCTGCAACTGGAAGCCAGTGAAGAGCAATTAGCAGCGGAGTGACATGAGCTCTTTTGGGCTGGTTGAAGACCAGACGTGCTGCTGCGTTCTGGATCATCTGCAGAGGTTTAACTGAGCATGCAGGCAGGCCAGCCAGTAAGGAGTTGCAGTAGTCAATGCGTGAAATGACCAGAGCCTGGACCAGGAGCTGGGTCGTGTGTTCAGTCAGGTAGGGTCTGATCCTCCTGATGTTGTAGAGAGCAAATCGGCAAGACCGGGAAACCGAGGCAACATGGTCCTTAAAGGTCAGCTGGTTGTCTACCATGACACCAAGATTCCTGGTAGAAGATGTAGGCACTAGTGTGATTGAGACAAGCTGCACACTTATCTGTGGTGGTAAAGAAGGACTGGCTGGGAAGACAATAAGCTCAGTCTTGGACAGATTTAGCTGAAGGTGGCGATCCTTCATCCATGCAGAGATATCAGCAAGGCATGCTGATATTCGCATTGAGACGGTTGTGTCATCAGGTGGGAAAGAAAGGAAAAGCTGAGTGTCATCTGCATAGCAGTGGTAGGAGAAACCATGAGAGCTAATGACTGCACCGAGTGAGGAGGTGTATAGGGAAAAGAGAAGAGGGCCGAGCACCGAGCCCTGAGGCACCCCTGTTGTCAGCCCATGTGATCTGGACACGCCCCCTCGCCAAGATACTTTGAATGATCTCCCTGTGAGGTAGGATGTAAACCACGAGAGGACAGATCCTGAGATGCCAAGCTCTAAGAGTTTGGAGAACAGTATATGATGGTTGACAGTGTCAAAGGCAGCCGACAGGTCCAGCAGTATAAGGACTGAGGATTGACCAGTGGATCTGGCAACCCGTAGGGAATCAGTAACTGACAGGAGAGCAGTTTCAGTAGAGTGACCTTGCCTATATCCAGATTGATATGGATCTAACAGGTTGTTGTCTTGGAGGAACTGTGAGACCTGACTGAAGACAGCACGCTCTAGTAATTTAGACATGAATGGAAGCAGTGAGACCGGCCGGTAGTTTTCAACCTGGGCTGGGTTGAGTGTGGGTTTCTTCAGCAGTGGGGTAACCCGAGCTTGCTTGAAGGCAGAAGGAAAGACACCGGATTTAAGAGAGGAGTTGATAATATGAGTTACTGCAGATTTGACTGTAGGTAAAATGCTCTGCAGGATGTCAGAGGGAATGTTAATAATAATAATAATAATTATTAATATTATTATTGCTGTTGTTGTATATTAGTAACATTTTTGTTCATTTTCATGAGGGTCATTTTATTGTGATATGGAACAGATTAGTATTTTTCTTTGTTCATGTCATCGTTATAACACCTTCATTTCCTCCTCTACAGCTGATGTGAAGCACTTTGTGGCAGTAAATTTATTTCTCCTGTCAAACCAAGACAACAGGCTAATAAAGTCTTAAACACACAGATTTGTCTTTAGAAATGGAAAGTAATTCATTTTTAGTTGATAACGGGGAATAATTGGCCAGATGTTTACGAGATATATTTAGCTGCAGATATAATTTTATTCTGATTAGAGAAGGACCATGAAGTACATTCACATTAGTACGTAATTTCTGAGTTTCTCATCCTTTTATTAGTATGAGTAACGTTGAATATTTTTGAGGAGAAAATCTGAAATATTCAATGAATTATTCCAGTTTGCACTTTAAATACAATCGTCTGTATTTTACGTATAATTCAAGTGGTTTCCATCTGGAGTGTAATTGCTTTTTTCAAGTAACTGCAGTGATGTAGTCGTGCAGAGTGGCACATAATTAAAAAAGTGGAAATAAAAACACATTCTTCTGCTCTTTGTGTTGCACACATCACTTAGGGCAAACACTACGAACCAACCTTTGGGAGCAGAGCTGAATCCGTCCCTCTAAGCATAAAAATCAAGAAAAAATGCTTTTTCCACCTGTTTTGCTGGAAAATTGATGTGAGGAGAAACTTCACCTGCCGCCACCAAGGCAGGATGAGCAGAGCTCTATCAGGGAAAAAAGTGGGCAATCATTTGGTGTGAGGTCATGTTATTTTTCACACAGATTGGGTTTTGATTGCCTGTAGAGAAGAAATAGTATTATTTACTCCAAGATTGTTCTAGCTTGATCCTCATTGGGTGAAGCTGAGACTAAATATGTCTTCTAACCTGAATGTTTACATCCTCACGCCAGCTTTTCTTTCTACTGTCAACCAGCTCGCAGCTTGATGGCTGCCAGAGCCCATCCTGGAAACACTCCAACACCACAGGGCCCAAACATGGCTCCACAAATAGGTCAGAATAAGATGAACCCCAAGTTCCAGCTCCACTACCAGGGTCTGCTGGGGCTCCAGGAGACATATCCAGGTAGAACTTATCACTGATGAAGTACAAGTAGGTCTCTCTGCAGCTGCATGTTGCATCCTGTTTACTTTGTATTATCCTAACATGAGATTCTGATTCCAGGCCGCGACTAGCGAGGGCAAAAGGTGTGAAAAGGAAGCGCTTGGATAGCTGGTGCTGGATGAGCCATGGCAGCTTGTAAAAGCATGCAGGAAATATAATATCAACACCTTGCACATGTACCGGAACACTTGGACCACAGTGGCGTTGATACGCTGCGCTGTATTTAGAGTTTAAATTAATTGGAATAAAACAATCTTCCACAATGAACTTTTCAAAGTTGAGGAAAATCTCAACAATCCGTAGACAGAGATAATCATCAGTTAGCTGAAGGCCCCACAGAAACATCCCCCACCTTCACCATGAACTCATAAATCAGACTGCAATCAGTGGTATGGGTTGAAAGAATGCCTAATTAGCTCATACGCCTGTTAGTGAGCTGTTAATTATGCAGGTTTAATGTAGCATATTGCCACAGTCTCAGTCACTTTTCCTTAATTACAAGTCTGGATATGAAATAATCTTTACTTTTCTGAGAGAAAAGATTAATCTGTAACTCCTAAAGTCTACTTCCCTTGCAACCTCCTTCCACAACCCCGGTTACAAACACATTGGGACGCTGCATAAAACGCAAATAAATACAGAATGAAGTGATTAATAAATCTCATGGATCCACACTTCATCCCCAGTAGCAGATCAACAGCATGTCAGATTTCTCCGTATGATGGAAAAAATGAGCTGATAGTGGATCTGATGCAGCAACGCGTCTGGAAAAAGTAGTTCCAGAGTGATGTTTGGCACGGTATAAAAAGTAGTTCCAGGGCAATGTTCGGCATGGTGTAAAAAGTAGTTCCAGGAAGATGTTCAGCATGGTGTAAAAAGTAGTTCCAGGGTGATGTTCGGCATGGTGTAAAAAGTAGTTCCAGGAAGATGTTCAGCATGGTGTAAAAAGTAGTTCCAGGGTGATGTTCAGCACGGTGTAAAAAGTAGTTCCAGGGTGATGTTAGGTACGGTGTAAAAAGTATTTCCAGGGTGATGTTCGGCATGGTGTAAAAAGTAGTTCCAGGGTGATGTTCAGCAGGGTGTAAAAAGTATTTCCAGGGTGATGTTCGGCATGGTGTAAAAAGTAGTTCCAGGGTGATGTTCAGCATGGTGTAAAAAGTAGTTCCAGGGTTACGTTCAGCACGGTGTAAAAAGTAGTTCCAGGGTGATGTTCGGCACGGTGTAAAAAGTATTTCCAGGGTGATGTTCGGCATGGTGTAAAAAGTAGTTCCAGGGTGATGTTCAGCATGGTGTAAAAAGTAGTTCCAGGGTGTTGTTCAGCACGGTGTAAAAAGTAGTTCCAGGGTGATGTTCGGCATGGTGTAAAAAGTAGTTCCAGGGTGTTGTTCAGCATGGTGTAAAAAGTAGTTCCAGGGTGGTGTTCGGCATGGTGTAAAAAGTAGTTCCAGGAAGATGTTCAGCATGGTGTAAAAAGTAGTTCCAGGGTGATGTTCAGCACGGTGTAAAAAGTAGTTCCAGGGTGACGTTCAGCATGGTGTAAAAAGTAGTTCCAGGGTGGTGTTCAGCATGGTGTAAAAAGTATTTCCAGGGTGGTGTTCAGCATCGTGTAAAAAGTATTTCCAGGGTGGTGTTCAGCATGGTGTAGCATCTCTTCTTCTAACATGTCTGGAAACGTCGGGGAAGTGAGGAGACCAGTTGCTGGAGTTTTAGGAGAGGAATGTTGTCCTATTCTGGTCCTATGCAGGATTCTAGCTGCTCTACAGTCCTGGACCTTGGTTGCTGGATTTCTGCTTTCATGGAGAGGACACAAGGCATAGGGGTCTGGGGATGCTGCAGCATATCTACTGGTAGGCTTGTGGTTACGAAACCTAAACTTTGTTAAAAAGTTTTTAAAACTTCAAATTAAACATTTTTTCAAAAGGTCCATAAAACATAACCGTCCAAAAAAGCTAAATCCCCTTTTATTGGTTCTTTTATATCTAATTTATTTTAAGACGTTTTCTGTTGTCTGTGTAGCCTATGTAACCTATGTCTAAACGCAGGACATGTGACCTGCAAGGCTAAAGGGTCGGTGACCAGTGGACTAATGGCAGTTTTACCAGAAAAGAAGTTTTTCATTTCTTTAATGGACCTAAAGCCAAATAACAAAGATTCTGCCTAAACAAAGTGGATTTCCTCCACTAGGAAGGTCCGTCTCAACCCTCTGTAGCTTGGAGATGTAATTACACAACACAACCCCGCAGGAGAGACTCTCACCTTCCCTGCTTCACATTACTGGACATTTACGTCCTCATCATGGAGTTCATTAGCACCAAACTGAGCTCAATACCGCAACAAGTGGGCCCAGGGCCTCCAGTTGTTTTACATTTAGGGGGTTTCCATCATATCTGGTTAATATTTGATGATTGGAAGTTCCTTTAGTTTGATTCACAGATCACAGATCTGTTGGCGCCTCATGCTTCCAACGAGGACGAGGTGTGGAACTTCAGAGAAGACTCTTCTGTGAAGCTTTGCTGAAGTCTGATCAGTTATTCTGACAACTCAGATGTCTTCATTTCATTTCTGCCTTTCTGTTTTTCTGCATGAAGGATGCATGTCTGAGGATTCTTCTTTATTCATTAAGTTTTAACATGTTGGAAGTTTGCTGTTCTAGAGTTTAATGTTAAAAAAAGCTTTAAACTACAGCAGAATTCATTTATTTGTTCAGCATTTAGTGTGATGGCTTTATATAAACTTCTTTTATCAGCCTTTCACCCTTCAGAAGGACCATGGACCCAGATCTGGAGGTGCTGATTCTCACCCCAGTCGCTTCACACTCGGTTTCCACTCCCTCCAGAGAGAGTTGAAGATCATGGCCGATGAAGTAAGCAGGACCACGTCATCTGAGGCCCAATCCTGACTTTACCAAACCAGGCAAACAGCAGAGGTACGGAGCCAGAACAGGACTCCCCGAAGGACACGGCCCAACGCCTCTCCAAGTTCACACAAGAAATATAGATACTTGGGGCCTTTTTAGGGCCCAAAAAAATCCCGATTTTAAAGTTATGCTCTTAAAAGAAATGTATCATTGTTATTATTATTATTAATATTAATAGTAACAATAATAATAAGGATAATAATAATAATCTATTTTAAGTTATTATGTCCTTGTAATATTTCAATGATTAGAAATCCCTGTATTTTACATGTCTTACTAACATTTTTGGAGATGCATTTAAATAAATAAAAACCTGTTATGTGAAATTCTCTTTTCTCTGAAACAAAGCTAATCTTTACCCTCACTGACACGTTGTGTCGGGATTGTTTATCTTTTTTTTTTTTTTAACTAATTTTGTATACTGTATTTCTCTCATGTACAGACCAGGTGCAAATGACTTGGTTTAGGACTAAGAGGTTTAGTTTTAGTATCAGGGGTCCCATTTCGGTGCTTTGAGCGGCCTCTGATGGCTGGGATAGACGGCTGTTATAGCGACATTAAAGCGTCTAATGTTTCATCAGCTACAGACACAGATTCTCCTGGAATTTAAATAAATCTAAATCCTACTCTACTGCAGCAACACATGCAGGCGTTCAGAAGTCCGTCTTCATTTCATTTCTGTCTGTTTTGTGTCCATTAAATTTCTGGTGGTAATAGTTATTTACAGTCGGGCTGTTGGTGTAAAAATAAGTGATTATTGTACCATATTGTACCATTGGTTTCACCAGTGGTTTGTAATTTTCTAGCTTTATGCTGCAGATTGTAGATGCTCACAAACTCGCATGGGGAACGCTGAACATGCGCTTCAGCCTGGTTTGACATCGTCAACTCAAGGCTCTGAATCAGGAGACAACTGGTACCCGCTAAAACTCTGGAGACAGACTTATATGATAACAATAGCAGTCATTAAATGTGTCCATCTCTAAAGCTTTTACAGAACTATTTATTTCTCTGTTTTTGGGCTTAAAACCTTCTTTTCTAATCTTTGTAAATGAAACCAATCCTTAAAGGACTGATATGGACTAAATTTGGTATTTTCATGAGGTTTTTCTCCCTGTCTTTTGGCCTGTCGTGTACAAGTAGAGACAAGTTCTTACCCTTCAATGCTGTTTATAATGGAGCCGTTGCGTAACTTAAACGTGGAGTTGCAGTTTGCTGTCACACATGGCTAATCTCATTATGATCAAAATGGATTGTGAGCATGGCATCGTATGCAAGGCACATCTACGGAGAGTTTAAAGTGGCTGAGGTCATGTTTGTGTTTCTTTCATGCTGTGACCAGAGCAGTGGATGGTCTGTCTCCATCTCTGCAGCTTTCCTTTCAGCTGCCTTTCTAATGAAAACTCTCTTCCTTCTGTGAAATTTAAAATGTTATAAAGTTGACTCATCTCCTTTCTTAGTCTGCTGCTGCGTGCTGAAAGGCAAAACAAAATCATGGGTTACTGTTTCTTTTACCATTATTTAAGCAGCACTGCTCAGTTATTGCACCTAATCTTGCCTTTGAGTTTCCGTCTCAGCCACAAGAAAGCAATCTGTTCATAACAACAAGAAGATGCTCCTATTTTATCTTGTCTTCGGCTCATCTTGCCTCCAGATAATGCATTTTATTTCTGTTCAAAAGCAAGTCGGGGCTGTTGGCTTCTGATAGAAGTGGTAACAAAGCTAATAATAGCGTATGTCATTCTGTGGATGAGGGTCTTCAGTGACGGTCGCATTGGCAATCAGTTCCCCGTGAGTCAAGTTAGTATTTGTTACGTGTAGCTTACATTTCGTTATGTGGGACCATGAAGTTAAATACAGTCTGAAGTCATGGGAAATCACAAGGAGCAAGATTTAGTTTCACCTGCAGGTAACACAGCAAAGACTTACAGCCAGCAAAAGCTCCAGTGGGAAACTGCTCTTCGCTTGTAGTGCAAGCATTCCAACTCTTTTCCAGATTCATGCTTTGTTTTTAGGGTCATACAGCAGCATCAGATATGGCACATTTTAGAAGTGACTGGGTTATCATGTTATCGAGAGAATGCACATCATACCAGACAATGGAAGCCACTCGGTGTACAGAGGAAGCACAGCAGTCAGCCTACACTTATGTGGCATTCAGGAAACCACCAAACATGGAACATTGTGCTCCTTTTCCCCCACACATGCATAGAAATAATTAGAAGAAAATATTCTCATGTCTATCCCCGTTCTCATGAGTCTCTAAAGACACAAGTGGCCTAAGAGGGTGCAGTTGACCCAGTGGACCCTGCAAATACTCACCCAGCGGGGAGTAATTGGACCCAGCTAGCTGTGACCTGGACCTGAGCAAACAGTGTGCAAATGTGTTGAATTCTGAGTGACTTTTCATTGATAGATACACTGTTTGCCTGGAGCTCTTCAATATATTCTTTACAGTTTCAGGCTCCAGTAAAGATGGTTTGAGACATAATATTGAGATGCTGCACGGAAGTGGCCGGATGCTGCTGCTGTTCCAGCTGCAGGAATCTGACAGATGAGGGGAAAGTATTACTGGGAAGAAATGGGAGCTATGCTTTTGATAAATGTTTCTAGTTTGAAAAGTAAGATTATATGTAGACGAGCAAAAACAGCTGATCAACAAATCAACAAAAACAGGCTAAAGGCTGTTTTTGACCATCGGCATTCCTGGGATATCTTTCATCTACTGTCCACCAGATCTGAGCTGGTCTTTCCTCCAAAGGGCTCAGTACTAATGCAGGCTAGTGCTGTGTATAATTCAGGGACTTCTAACATGCAAACTTAACGTTTCGCCTACAAACGATCACAGAGCTGCATGTTATGCTTGGACACCAGCTGTTATTGGTCCTCACACACTTTAAAGCACAAAGTCCGTCTGCTTGTACCCGTTCAGTCAGTCTGTTGTCCCACCCTGAAGTGTTTCATGATAGCCTAGGCCCTCACTTGTTTCAGTTCAATGTAGATGCAGATTTAAGACACTGGCTCATGCAAAAGATGGGGTTTTTTTTGCCTTGAAAAATCCCTTTAAATGACTAAGAAATCCTGCAAACCTTCATTTCTGTTTGAGTTATCAGAGACCTGCCCCTGCCTCTTCAGCTGCAGGGCGGCCAGCTCCAACAATGCAGACATGATGCCAGCAAACACCGGGGAAAATTCAAGTCCTTGATTTATAAATCAGGAGGATCCTGAACAGTTTGGGAGCACAGAAACCCAAATAAACAGTAAAGTGTTTGCAGTTATATGATGTCTTTAAACTTTGTTATTCACACTTTCTTTCAAACACATGATTCAAATACATGAATAAAGAGTGCACTCTGTTTACAGGAATAGTCATCAGAAGCCTTGCTGTATATCCTGAATACAGTAGCTCCTGCTTTTACTTTGATTTCTGTTCCTGGTGAAGTTCTTTATCATTTTCTAAACTGTAGACTTTGAAGTCATTTCCACAGCACCAATAATTACATAATGTTCTTCCTGATAAGCTCAAGGAGGTTTAATTTCCTCTCTGGAGTGGCTCCCTGTGGGGTCACTGGGTACAACCATCACTGTCTCTCATCCACGTCTCAGTTTGATGCTGCAGACTCATAAGATGACACAGACTGAGCAAAGAGCTCCCCCATCCCAAATCAGTCTACACTATATTTTATACTCCATGGGAAAACCATAACTGAGTTACAGTTTTCTTTTGCATTTTGCACTGGTAGTCAGCGTTTTCATTTCCTACATGTCTCACTGTTGCCCTGCATTCCAGAGTTCAGCACAATTTCAGCTCGTTTCAGATTAAATTGCACCAGAAAAGCTGATGGGGAAGAACGTGGTCAGAACGCTGTGCTCTTTTTGTGTTAAAACTATTTATTATATCAGTCAATATTGAGATAAAATGTATTTGTCAAACACATAAAACTTCGACCCTTAGGAGACGACGACAACTACACACACGTTCAGTATATATTTTCAGTTTTTTAGTTTTCTAAAGAATTTTTTTCTGAACAGTTTTCCACATCCTTTATAAAAGAAAAATACTCACAATTACAAGAGAACTCATTAAATAACATATACATGCCATTAAAAATCTGGACTCCATCAGACCTCGGAGGTTAATGTTTCTGGCACCTAGAGATCAACAACAGATCCTCTGAGTCATGTCGGCGGGTCGATAGGGTCACACTCTCAGACCCGGTGCCGGGAAATAGAAACAGGCCAGGCAGTGGATCGTTGGGGGCGGGGCTTGTCTAATTCCTGGTTAAAAATTCAATATTGGCCCATATCAAAGCCAATTTGGTAAAGATTACCATAAAAATAGTTTACTAAAATACACTGACATTATGCTGACATTTAAAATGGGATCCAGGTGATATGAGACCTGACAGATTCATCTAAAATAAAATGTTTTATTTATGAATATCAGCCAGTCTGATCATCTCAGCCAGTAAACTGTCAGAAATTGAGCTCAGATAATCAAAGTTCCTGATAGTACCTGAAGTACCAAAGCAGTGGTATGAGAGTTCAGCACCGTGGACTGAATTTCACACACAACACAGATGTTTTCTATATGAGCCTCTCACCTGAAAAAAAACGGCTTGAATCAGCTCGGTAAAAAGCTTGGAGAAGTGCTCGAGGTCGACCAGACTTATTCTGTTTCACTTCCTTCCACTCTGCAGCAAAGGCCCAACATACGAAATACTGTCAGTAAACATGTAATAGTGACTTACTACATTTTGTAAGGATGGATCAGAGTTGGGCTGAGTGTAATCCAGCTGCAGACCATGCCTCTGGAGGAAGAGGAGGAGGAAGGACACATGATCCAGTGGTTGCTTCCTTCCTAGGTCTCATCACCCTGTGAACTCATCATCACTCTGTTCTTTGTGTATTATTTGAAGTAGCACTATGTTACTTTCTGAACTTATAAATCAGTGTTTTCTGAATCTTTTTCTTTTTTACATTCATTGTTTACATTCCTGGAGCTGCCATTGCCCTGCAGCAACTAAGCTTTTGTGTCACATGCCAGCAACTGGATATCAATACACCGTCCGTTTTTAACATGCACCATGGCTGATCCATCAAAGAAACACAAGACAACATTATCAGAGGAAGAAGAAAAAAGAGAAAGAGCAAAAGACAAGACAAGAGTAAACATAAGACCAGTGTTGGGACTAACGCGTTATTTAGTAACGCGTTACAGTAACTACGTTAATTTTACAGTAACTTGCGCTGTAACTAATTAGTTTGTAAAAAGCAGGAACGCGTTACTCGTTATTGTGATTTAAAAAGACTCGTTATTCGCTACTTAAGGATGAGAGAGAGAGAGAGAGAGAGAGAGAGAGAGAGAGAGAGAGAGAGAGCATGTGACCGCCAGTCGACATCCAGGTGAATGAAAACAAGAAAACAACCATGGCAGCAGGTGAACACAGCCCAGGCGTGGGCTTTCTATCATGGAAATATGCGCATTATTTTTCTTTTGTGTCAGCAAAAGACAACATGAATATTTTGGTGACCTGTAATCTTTGTGGAGGTTCAAAAACTCTATCCACGTCGAAGACTAGCAATTCCAACCTTCAGAAACATCTTCAGAAACAGCATTCATCTACTAAGCTAATTGAAAAACACCCTGGTGATGCTGCTTCATCGTAATACTATTGGGTACAATCAAGTTTTTTTTAAATCAAGCAATGTGCCACATCAACTCCAAAATAATGTGTGTGCATTTGTACAAGGTGGGGAACAATAGAAAAGTATCAAAATAGAAGGATAAAATAAATGAGAGGAAAAGAGACATTATCATGTTTGATTTATTATTACACTGCTCTACTGCAGTTGTACATGTATATCACTAGATGGCGCACTGCACTTGTAGTAGCATGGAAAAAAGTTACTTTCTCTAGTAACTAGTTACTTTGAAAGTAATGAGTAACCAAAGTAACTAAGTTACTGTTGGAAGGAGTAACTAGTAACTGTAACTAAGTTACTAATTTAAAGTAACTTGCCCAACACTGCATAAGACTGACTTGTACTGGGTGGAGAGATCTCAGAGAAGAGACAGGACGAAGACAATGCCAGATTAGCCATCGTTAGAAGGGGCATCATTGAGAAAATCTGTAGTGCTGCTTTAACCACTTTCTTATGTCTATTGTCCAAATTGCACAACTTGCAAACATTGAGAGGGAAGTTTTCTCAGAACCGAAAAAGCACACGCAGGAACAGATTTACATATTATAATATGGCCCCAATATAAAAATAGTTAATACTTACAAATGAAAATGATATTTAGAAGTATATAAATAAAAAGGCCAGTTTCTGGATGGTTTGTGACTGGGTAGGCCTTGCCCCCGTTGTGTCCCACCAGGTCTGTTCAGGGTTCATTATCTTCCTGATAGAAACCCCTCTATTCATGGTATGAAAGTGTAGTCAGCGGTTCGTGTTCGGTGATATTCAGATGAATGTTAAGATCCAAAGCTATCTGTCCTGTGTGGTGAGTGGGTGTGCTGATAAACCAATTAAATAGTTTAGAAGAATTGTCCGGCAAGAAATAAAAACCAGGATAAAATGATAAAATCCACCTGGGCTTGCTGGTTGTGGAGCATCTCAAAAAAAGGAAAACAAACCAAACTCACCCTACAACAAACCACTCACTCAGCACCACCTAAACCAGTTTGTGTCGTTCACATGCACACAACAAAAGGAGACGCCACCACCGGGAGGGCCTGTTCTCCACCGGGAGGGCCTGTCCACCACCGGGAGGGCCTGTCCACCACCGGGAGGACCTGTCCTCAACTGGGAGGGCCTGTCCTCCACTGGGAGGGCCTGTTCTCCACGGGGAGGGCCTGTCCACCACCGGGAAGGCCAGTCCTCCACCGGGAGGGCCTGTTCTCCACGGGGAGGGCCTGTCCACCACCGGGAGGGCCTGTTCTCCACCGGGAGGGCCTGTTCTCCACCGGGAGGACCTGTCCTCAACTGGGAGGGCCTGTCCTCCACTGGGAGGGCCTGTTCTCCACGGGGAGGGCCTGTCCACCACCGGGAAGGCCAGTCCTCCACCGGGAGGGCCTGTTCTCCACCAGAAGTGCCACAACAGCCTGCCAGACTCTCAACCATGCAAAGCAGCAAACAGCATGTAGGCAGGGCATCAGAAGCCTGAGGCGGAGTGGATCGTTGGTGCTGCTGGGGCAAGTGTCCCCTCAGGTCCTCTAAGTCTAGGAGGCATGAGCAGTGTAAGAAACAACAGTCACACTAATTAAGAGTGAGAGTTTGGCACTTAGTGGGCAGAGCAGGTCCCACCTAGGAGGCCACAACCCACAGACTGCAGCTACCTCAGAATCAGCCTTTTAACAATAAAGCTGCTCGCAGTGTTTCAAGTACAAATACCAGGCAACATACCAGCCAAGTTTTCTGGAGACCAGGGTAGGAGGAGCTCTTTTTGTTCAGCCATCCTGCAGCAACAAAATCAGCTGCTCATGATTGAGGGGCACCTCGCTGCCATTAGCTGAACACCAGGTGTCCTCATCTCACCTGAATCTAATCAGGTGAGCAGCCCTTCCACTACACCTGTCTTAAGGTTTGTTTTGCTAATGATGGTGAATAGTAATTATCTTTTGAACTGAGGTGCAGCAGATTTTTCTGTTGGCAGATTTTAGAGAAGTGCGTGACTTTGGAGGAGGAAACAGAAATTACTAAATTTGCACAGACTTGAGTCTGTCTCATAGAAGTTTTACGGGGATTTAATAAGCCTGGTTCACTGGTTAACTTTAAAGGTAAAACATCACCAATCAATTCTCCGTTGAGCCAGATGATGAAATGAACTCAAATAATTACTTGAAGAGCAAAACAGGTTTTGATGTACAAGGAAGTTGTATTTAATCTGTTTTCTGTGTGTTTCACTGTGAAGTTTCTACTTTAGCCCTTTTACTGAAAACCTCAGAAAAAGACAGACAAGCTCTTAAAACTGAGGATATATAGCTGTTAGATGTCTGCTGCAGGTCCCGGAGAACGCCACATCGTGTTGGTGCTGGAAAAGGGAGTAATTTTCTTCTTGGCTTACAGCCTCTTCTATAGGAAGCCTGGATGTGTGTGACCTCTGCTTGACAGTTTTGCTGATGTGCCTGCTGAGGCCGGCATGTATAAATGAATCTCAATTTCCTTTATTAATTTCAGACGTCACTGTAAATTTGCTTCAAAGTGGACCTGGCCTGACATTTTATTGCACTACCACACAAGAAGAGGTGATGCTTACACACAATGTTGGACATGACATTGGGGATAAACACACAACCACTGACCAGGAACAGAGAACCGATCCAACCCAACCCAGAAAGTTCCAGGAACTTTAGCGAGTGCAGGAAGCCACCCTTTCACTGCAGGATTGTGACTAAGGCCTGCACTTATCCATGTTCTGTTGTTGCAGCCTCTGTTTCTGTTCTAGTGAAGGATCCTCCAGGCACAGGTCTGACTGGACCTGGGTCACCGTGGTGGTAGAGGGTTTCTGCATGGGCCTTGTTCGAGAGGAGCAAGGACCCAAAAGCAGGACTACAGGCTGGAGTCAGGCAGATTTAAGAATTTATTCACAAAGGCTTAAAGGCGCCGCCACGTCTGACTGACCAGGGCTGCGACGAACGTGAGGACTAAGCAGGTCCGGGTCAGTACTGGACGGTAAATTTCAGTAAATCCTGATCTCAGTTGCACTTCCAGAGTCAGCCGCACTCTTACCTGGTAGGTGGCGTATCAGCTGTATATCGATGGATGTGTTTGCATTGTACCAGCATGACGTCTTCCTTCAATCATGAGAAAGAGGGCGACCCAGAACCGAAGGAGGAAGATGGTGGACATCAAGGAGTTCATAGATTTAAACAACAATGAACCCTCCGTGTATTTAAACATGGAGCTGCTCCTGCTTCGTTCTGATTGCTGGGTCACACAGGAAGTGATGATTCTTTCCACCAATCAGAGGATTGTAGTATGTCAAGCTCCACCCTTTAGGGTCGGGAAGATCGGAATCCCAACGGAAAGGTCTAGAAAATGCTCTGGTACCTTTCCCAGTTTTTGCCTATGGAAACATAATAAAATGCACAGCGTCTCGTACCGATCCGAACCTGTACCTAACCCGGCCCGAACGGAACCAAGCCAGACCCATGTGTGGAAACGAGGATAAAGACAAGTGTTGCAAGCTCTGTTATGTTGCTTCACCAAGGCTAAAGTCAGAGAAATGCACCACCTGAGGCGTCGTTACGAAGGGACTGAGCTTGCCAGGGCATGTAAAGAATGTAAGAAAAGGGTGGGCCTGAGAAAGCGATGGATAAAATGTGACATTTTTTGTGTGAAGCTAAATGCTGGCAGCTCAACCAACAGCAGCACTGCAGCACAAGCTCAAGTCAATGCTAGCAGCATCACAGAGGTGGAGAGGGCTACATGAGATGGTGAGGGGAAGGACTGGTGGGGAGTAGGGGACAGGAGAAAGGAAGAAAGAGCTACTTGCTTGGCCTGATGTTAGCAGATGTCGCTCAGGTTGCTACGTATGTCATGATCATGTATATCATTTTTTTAGTTTGGATTTTGGTTTATAGTTCTGGTTTGTTCAGTTTTCCCTCTTGTGCTTCTGTGGTTTCTGTTTCTGGCTCGTTAGTTCACCTGTTCCTTGTTAGTCCCTCTGTGTACATATACCACATGGTTTTCAGTTTGCCCTTGTCAGATCCTTGTGGTACATCCTTGTGTGGTTTTCTGGATCTGGTTACCCTGCACAGTTCTGTCTCCTGCCTGCAATTAGGTCCTCGCCTCCACCGCCACACCATGACGTCTTTGTGCTGCTTGGTATGATGCTGAAAATGAACTTTAAACAGTTTAGCTGTAAAATGGCTAATGCAGCATAAATATTAAGAAATATAAAAATAGAACAAAACTGACAAGGACAAGGTGCTTTTATCTAAAAAAAACTGAATTTTACTTTGAAACTGTGAAGTATCTGTCTTTTACTTTTTAAAGCTTTGGTAACATTATGGTTAATACTTAGAAACTTTGAATACGTAAAATAAATTTATAGATTTATTTATGTGGTATTAATATTTCTGCAGTAAGATTAATTATCCAAATGCATGAATTAGAATAGAATAGAAATACTTTATTAATCCCTTCAGAGAGTCCTCAGGGTAATTTGGGTACCAGCAGCAGTACAACACCAACAGTAAAGCAGGACAAGCACAAGACACAATATATGCAGGTCCAAAGCAGAATAGAGGCAACAAGGTGCAAGAAAAGCACAAATAGAATGCAATAAATAACAATAAGATAAGTTAGATAAAACAATATAAACAAGCATTGCACACAGTAGAGGTGGTACAGATTCCCAGTTCACTATTGCACGTATAAGTTATTGCAACTGTTTGTATGGGTTATTGTGCATGTGTTGTATCAGGCGGACTGCACACCTCCCTCTCCCCCCTCCTTCTCCTCCTCCTGCCTAATGCAGAGTTGTACAGTTTGATGGCTCGGGGGACAAAGGAGTCTCTGAGCCGGTTGGTCCTACTCTTGGGGAGGAGCAGCCTGTTACTGGTCAGGCTTCTCTGTGCACTGATGACAGTGTGCAGAGGGTGACTTTTTTAGTGTTCTCCTCTCTGCCACTGTCACCAGGGAGTCCAGCTTCATGCCAACCACAGAGCCCGCCCGCCTGATGAGTTTTTCTAGCCTGTTAGCACACCTTTTTGTCATGTTACCCCCCCAGCAGACAACAGCATAAAAAAGCGTACTAGCTACCACAGACTGATAGAACATCCACAGGAGTTTCCTGCAGATGTTAAAAGATCTCAGTGTTCGCAGGAAGTACAGACGGCTTTGGCCCTTCTTGTACAGGTGATCTGTACAGCATGTCCAGTCCAGCTTGTTATCCAGCCACAACCCGAGGTACCTGTAGTTGTCTACAATCTCCACCTTATCGTCCCTGATGGTCACTGGACGTGGTTGTGGGCTGGACTTCCTGAAGTCAATAACCAGCTCCTTAGTCTTTGAGGTGTTAAGCTGGAGATGGTTCATCTGACTCCAGGTGACAAAGTCACTGACCAGATTCCTGTACTCGTCCTCGCCATCATCCCTGATACACCCCACGATGGCTGTGTCATCTGCAAACTTCTGGATGTGACACAGCTCTGAGTTGTAACAGAAGTCTGAGGTGTAGAGTGTGAAGAGGAGGGGGGACAGCACTGTCCCCTGGGGTGCTCCTGTGCTGCTAATAACAGTGTCAGATGTGGTGTCCTTTAGCCTGACGTACTGCGGTCTCTCTGTGAGGTAGTTACCAATCCAGGACACCAAGCAGGGGTCCACCTGCATCTCCCTCAGTTTGTCCAGAAGCATCAGGGGCTGGATTGTGTTGAAGGCACTTGAAAAATCCAAGAAGAGGATCCTCACTGTGCCCCTCCCCTTATCCAGATGTACTTGGACACGGTGTAGGAGGTAGAGAATAGCATCCTCCACACCCACACCTGCGTGATAGGTAAACTGTAGGGGGTCCTGGGCCTGTTGCACTTGGGGCTTGAGGAGATTGAGGATGAGCCGCTCCATCGTCTTCATCAGCTGGGATGTAAGTGCCACCGGTCTGTAATCGTTCAGCTCACCAGGACGTTTTTTCTTTGGAACTGGAACAATACAGGATGTTTACAGTGGTTCCCCTAGTTCAGCAGCGCAGGTCCTGAGGAGACGAGGAGGCACTCCTTCAGGGCCTGCTGCTTTCTCTGTTATGCGTGTGTTGTCGGAGGTGCGGACCCACTTGCAGGCAGTCGAGACAGGAGACAGGTCGTGCAGGTGAAAATGAGTTTATTAAACTCAAACTGAGGAGCAGGAAACCTACGGTACAGGTGCAGGAACCACACACAAGGATCTGACAACGCATAACTGAAAACCAACAGCATTTAAAGACAGACGGAGTAACAAGGAGCAGGTGACGTGAATGACAAATCAAACCAGGTGGGGTAATGAGCTAGGAACAGAAACCAGAGGACATGAAGGAAAACAGAACTGGACATGACAAAAACCCAGAAACCCAAACTATAATCAGAACTAAATAAACCAAGAATCACAAAAACCCAGCAACCATAACAGAACCCTAACAGGACCCCCCCCTCAAGGGGCGGACACCAGACAACCCCAACAAGGACTGACAAGAGGCCAAGCCGGGCGGGCGGAGGGGGCCAGGAGGAGGGTCCAGGCCAAAACAAAAACAGACCCCACGACAGGGTTCAGGGGGGCGACCCGGAAGCCGGGCAGACCACAGGGTCAGATCAGGAGGGCGACCCGGAGGCCGGGCAGACAACAGGGTCAGTTCAGGAGGCCGTCCCGGAGGCCGGAAAGACTGGGGCAGAATCTCCGGTGGTCGACCTGGAGGTCGAGAAGACCTGGGCCGGGCCTCTGGAGGACGACCCTGAGGATGAGCAGACAGCAGGATCAGCTCAGGAGGCCGGCCGGGGGGCCGGATGGACTGAGGCAGGACCTCTGGAGGACGACCCGGAGGACGCACAGACAGTAGGTTCTCAGGCGGACGGGCAGGCTGGATCTCTGGCGGCGGACGGGCAGGCTGGATCTCTGGCGGCGGACGGGCAGGCTGGATCTCTGGCGGCGGAGAAGGGGCAATCTCCTCGGCGCCGGGGACCAGAAGAGGAGGAGCGTCTTGACCAGGGACCTCCTCAGGAACAGAAACCAGAAGAGAGACGTCACCACTGGAGACCCCCTCAGGGACAGGGACCAGAAGAGAGGCGTCACCACTGGAGACCCCCTCAGGGACAGGGACCAGAAGAGGGGCGTGACCACTGGAGACCCCCTCAGGGACAGGGACCAGAAGAGGAGCGTCACAACCGTTGACCCCCTCAGGAACAGGAATCAGAAGAGGAGCGTCACAAACGTTGACCCCCTCAGGAACAGGAATCAGAAGAGAGGCGTCACACCCAGAGACCCCCTCAAGGACAGGGACCAGAAGAGAGGCGTCACCATTGGAGACCCCCTCAGGGACAGGGACCAGAAGAGGAGCGTCACAACCAGAGACCCCCTCAGGGACAGGAACCAGAAGAGAGGGGTTACAACTGGGGACCCCCTCAGGGACAGGAACCAGAAGAGAGGCGTCACAACCGTTGACCCCCCCAGGAACAGGAACCAGAAGAGACGGGCAGGACCTGGGCGCCGGCATAGGCCGCCGAAGAGCTGGGCAGGACCTCGGAGCTGGCGCCGGACACTGCAGCGCTGGGCAGGACCCCGGAGTCGGCGTCAGACGCTGAAGAACTGGAGTAGACCTGGGAGCCGGTGTGGGGTGCTGAGGCACTGGGGCTGGAGGCGACCTCTGTGACGTGAGGTGTGGAGCCGGCGGACAGAGTTCAGCCCTCGCCCTTCGAACAGTGGACTCCAACCCTAGGTCAGCTGCTCCAGGAAAGGTGAGGTACTCAGTCCACAAATTTATCAACCTGGTAGCGGTTGCCTCCCGTACAAGGGGTGGATAAAGCCCCTCCAAACTCCTGATGTAGGAGTCCTCGGCCAGGAATAAACAGTCCTCCAAATGGTCACGCTCTGAGATGTCCCTGTATGGCCAGCTCATTCTGCCTACTGAGTCTGGTTCTGGTCAGATCCTTCTGTTATGCGTGTGTTGTCGGAGGTGCGGACCCACTTGCAGGCAGTCGAGACAGGAGACAGGTCGTGCAGGTGAAAATGAGTTTATTAAACTCAAACTGAGGAGCAGGAAACACACGGTACAGGTGCAGGAACCACACACAAGGATCTGACAACGCATAACTGAAAACCAACAGCATTTAAAGACAGACGGAGTAACAAGGAGCAGGTGACGTGAATGACAAATCAAACCAGGTGGGGTAACGAGCTAGGAACAGAAACCAGAGGACATGAAGGAAAACAGAACTGGACATGACAAAAACCCAGAAACCCAAACTATAATCAGAACTAAATAAACCAAGAAACACAAAAACCCAGCAACCATAACAGAACCCTAACATTCCATGGGTGGAGCTTCCTCAATTCTCCCCTCACCTGTTCTGCTGTCATGTGTGGAGGGTGTTGAGATGGGGGGAGGGGTAAAGTTTGGCAGGGGGGCTGCACAGGGGATGAAGTCAGGGAGGTTGTGTACTGCAGTGGGGGAGGGGGGACAGTGGGCTGGTCAAAGCGGCTAAAGAAGATGTTCAGCCTGTTTGCTTCTTCCACTGTCCCCCCCTTCACTGTTATGGCCTTTGATCTGAACCCTGTGATGGTGTTGACACCATCCCAGACCTCCTTCATATGGCTCTCACTCAGTTTATCCTCCACCTTCCTTCTGTAGGTGTCCCTCGCCACCTTCAGGCATTGTTTCACCTCCCGCTGTGCTGACTGCATTGCCTCCCTGTCATGGTTCATGAAAGCCACCTTCTTCCTGTTGAGGGCAGCTTTGACATCTTGTGTTATCCAAGGTTTGTTATTTGGATAACAACAGACAGTCTTATTGGGGGAGACTACGTCCAGCGAGAAGTTGATGTAGTCCGTCAGACAGTGAGTCTGCTCCTCTATGTCCTCACCATGTTGTCTCAGCAGTACATCCCAGTCAGTGATGTACTCACAGGCAGCTGATGCATCCGCGCTGGGCGGGATGTAAACACAGAGCACAATCACGTGACTAAGCTCCCTCGGCAAGTAATATGGCCGCAGACTAACGGCTAACAGTTCCAAGTCATGGCAACACAGTTCCTTTTTCACTGAGACATGTCCTGGGCAACACCAACGTTTGTTCACATATATGATGAGCCCCCCACCTCTGCTCTTACCGCAGGCATTCATGTCTCTGTCAGCTCTCACAGCAGTGAAACCCGGTAGATCCACGTTAGCGTCCAGTATCGCATCAGTGAGCCATGTCTCTGTGAAGATGTATAAGCCGCACTCGCGATAACTCCGTTGATTGTTCAGTGCCAACAGCTCGTCCATCTTGTTAGGTAGTGAGTTGACGTTCCCCATTAGTACAGAGGGGATCACTGGCTTAAAACGTCGTCGAACAGCCTTTAGCTTAGATCCTGACTTCCAGCCTCTATACTTCCTCCTCAGCTCTGTCGGTACGTTGTGCTGCATTCCGACATTAGTCTTCCATGCAAAAAGTTCCTCTCTTGAAAAAACAAGACGACGTGCAAGTGCCATACTAGAGTTAAAAAATATTCAATAGGATATATATATATATATATAATAAGGAATAAAACGATAAGAAAGAAAGAAAGAAACACTCGGGTGCGTAACAGACAGTGGTAAGGCAGCCGTCTCCTACAGCGCCGTTAAAAAAAAAAAAAAAAAAATTAAGATTATTAAGTAATAATGAAATTTTAAGATGGCATGGAATTGCTTATATAATGTGCTTTTATAATTATTTAAATACATAAAGCTTTTTTTAAAATCTATTTCATTATTTGTTTATTCATGTTGAGCTTAGGACCGAGGATGACACACACTCCACCTGAACCTTAAATGACTGTAAGATCCCAAAGTCAGACAATCAGTTTTTCTCTTCACCCTCAGAAGACAAAATACCGGACAGCACGGAGTTTAAAGATGAAGATGGCCCAGACAGAAAAGCTGACACACAAGAACCATACAGCGTATTGTGCTGTAAGTTTAGCGTTTGCCAAACCAGCTGCAGGCAAACCATGAACGGAGCAACGTGCACGCGGGCCGTGCAAGACACGTTTTCTGAGGGTATCTAAGACATAACCTGGTACAAGGATTGTGACACCCGAGCCAGACGAGGTTGAGTTTCCCCACAGTGACTGTTGTGTGCCATGCCGAGTCAAGGTCCAGGGCTGGTTTTAGTCCCAGTCCCTGGGACCAGACTCTGGGACACTTTCTGCCTGAACCAGACTGCACGTCACTTGTCACAAGACTGATCTCCCTCCCCACAGATCTTGGACCAATGACCCCTGTTTCACCTTTAAATTTAAAACTTAAAATCCACAAAACCTCCAAAAACATCTATGATTTTGACCCACAAGGTCACCTGCAGGTACAGTTTCCTCATTAAAAGACGAGTATGGTTTATATTCTAATATATATTTTAGCATATCACGTGTAGCTCTATGCTTCTTTTTTCACAACATGGTCTCGTTTTACATTTTTTCTTTTTCATTTCCTCAATTTCAGTGTTCTTAGTTTTTTTGTTTGTTTCTTTTGTTTTTTTTTTAAGTTTATGCATCATCGGCCAATTTCTCCCCAATTTTTTACACTAATCCTTTTTTCTGAAACCCACTTACAACCCTCACCACTCTTCCATTTTCTCCTCCATCCCTTCCACTCCCACTCCACCTTCCTCTCCTCTCTAACCCAACCTTCTCCCTTTCCTCGGGCCTAATCCTAACCTGACTTCACCCTTCTCCGCTCCCTTCCCCTACACTTTTCTAACCTCCACCACTTAACAAGACACCTCATTTGCACCCACACAGCACATTCAGCACACACCACAACACTCCTGGGCTTCAGTACAGGGTCTCCTGAGCCAGCCCTGCATTACATGCCCAACATCTAGAAGGCCAGACCCTCCGAGACTACCTGATAACAAGCGAGGGGGCCCACCCTGGTTCTCCACAGCAAAATGCAGGGTACCGTCAGGCTTTGGGCTAAAAGCTGTGAGTACATCCCTGCTAACCAAAGAAAATATTTTTCTGTTCTAATTTGCACCCTTACATCAAAATGAAGCCTGTGTGATTAATGTTTACCTCAGCAGACACTCAGCATTGCAAAGGTTCTGATTAGATTTACATGTACCAACCAGCTTGAATTCCATACACGAACAGTGTGTGTGTGTACATATATATATATATATATATATATATATATATATATATATATATATATATATATATACAGTATTAAGAGCTTTACAGATGTTACAGACAGTCAATGGGATTTTCACAACTGGCTTTTTAGGAGTCCTCCCAGATTCGGGTCAGGCCGGGTCGGGGCCCATTTTTTGTGTTTCCACACACAAAAACAGGGAAGGGAACTTTAACATCCAATCCGGCCTATCCTACTTTGTTGGTAGCCTTCCGTTGGGGTACCAATCTAACCAACCCAACCTGTGGAGCCTTACGCAGTGACCTAAAGCACAATGCATCATAGTTTGTAGAGACTATAAGGTCATGCGCCTTTTCCAAGTCTACCAAGCTCATGTAGACTGGTTAACTCCCACATACCCTTCAGCATCTCTAAGAAGGTGAAGATCTGGTTCATCGTTGTGCAACCAGGATGAAAGTTTCTCTAAAGGTGAACCTGGTTTGTTACAGTCCTGACGAAGTGTCTGTGGGAAATAAAGATGGATATCCATATACAGCACCAAAGACCAGTACTGGATTGTCTTTAGCTCCTAAAGGCATCATTAAAATAAGAAATAATTATGTAGAAATCAGTTTAGCTAAAACTCTTCATGTTAAGAAAAGACCGGGTTTAAAACAGCGTGGAACCCTGCCGTCTTCTTTGGGTCCGAGTTCCTTTAACCTGGAGCGAAACCCAGTGGAAACTGTCCTGTGATGTATCCTGGAAACCATGTCCTCCAGGCTGAGGAGGAGCATCCAGCCTTCTGTCAGTTCACAGGTCAAAAGAAAACCATGATGGTCCAGAGCTGCACCCCATTAATGCTGAATGAGACATGCTGGCTTTGAAGCAGCACACACTCACACACACACATAAATCCATGTCTATGCAGTTGAAGCTTTTTTTTCTGTTTATTTGTTTGTTTTAGTGTCTTGAACTCATGGTTTTGCCAAGACACCATTCAGCTCATGGTTTTCAGCTTCTCTCCGTTTGTTTTCTCCACATTGAGCCTCGGCTTTTTTCTCTTATCAGTCATACTCGATGAAAACAGCAGAATTGTTTGTAAAAATGACCAAACATTAGCGTATTATACAGCAGGGTCGGCAACCTTTGTGATAACACAAAGTTAAATTATTACGCAAAGTACAAAAATAACACACCTTGAATTTTATCCATCCATATAGAGCACATCTAATCATATTTTAAAAAATATTTTTCTGTTATTAACTCAAAAACTTCTTTCATAAACATAATGCACTGGGAAGAGAGGCCAAAACTGAGACCACAGTGCACCTGTACCATGTCTGTATTTCATGACAAACCAGCCATAACAGTAGGTATGCTATATCTTTATTATATCACAACAAAATAGCCACATCAGCATTTCAAAGACATGCTACAAACAGCCACACATTCAACAAATGCGTAGCTGTTAATTTAACAAATGAGCAGATGCCTACCAGATAGCCAGTGTGAGCCCGGCTTTGCTTGGCTGAGCTCTGTGATCTGGGGCTGCAAACATGCCTCAGAGTGCTCCGGTGTTAACTGTGGGTGGACTGAGCACGTGTTTCATGTGTGAAAACACCTGCTCACAGAGACATGTCGAGACTGACAGCAGTGCCAGCGCCATGTCCCGGAGACGACCCGGGACTGCAGAAGCCCAGCAGGTGAGGATGTGGCTTCGTGATCTCCTGTTTTCTGAGCTCTGCGATTCCCACAGTGCTCTTCAGCTCACTCAGCTGCATTTCCATGTCCTCTGGCTCCATGCAGCCGATCAGAACAGCATCCAAATCATGTCCATCAAAGCTTTTTTGGCTCGATCAAGAAAGAGAACTCTGGTCCGTACCTTTTAAACTCCATCGCATCATGTGAACTCGGCCTCCAGTTCATGTAGGTGGTTATTTCAGTGCTGTTGATGTTGCAGTGGGAGGACAACTCTCTAAGCTAATAAATCGCTCCAGAACGTTTCTGCAGCTCTCTCACTGCTGAGCGGTGGGAGATCAGTGTAACGCCATCCAGCTCCTCCAGCAGGTGTGCCAGTCAGCATCGCTTCACCATGAACTTAATAACCTTTGCCACTGTGGCCATGACTTCACTGAGATCTGAACTTGTATTATGCAGCGGACTTTGATGATGGCCTAGCCGAATTTTCTTTCAGTCAGTTTGAAGGCTCCCTTTTGTCTCCCAGCCATGGCGGGAGATCCATCTGTGGTCACTACAAACATCTTCCCGATGTTAATCCCAAAATGTTGAATAATACCTGGACACAGCACGTTTAGAAGACTCTGCTTTTTAATCTCAAGCTTCTTCTTAACACTTGACATTCGGCACGCAACATTTTCACAACATAAGGTCCACTCAAAAACACCAAACCAAACTCTTTTGTCCATGAAGACTGGAATGCTCTAGTCTTGGCCTTTTTAGCAGCCGCCGTTGCCATTGTTGACAACATCTGTAATTCTTGGGTCTTTGGGAATGTGGGCGGGACTGCGTGGGGATTGTGAGGGGAGCTCTCACTCAAACACAAGAAACCAGGCCACACATAAAAGATTGTCGTCATAACACTGAGAGGTGCCAGTGTTTATGCCCCGGGCCTGTTACACAATATATAGTGTTTAGGTTTCCCTCTGAACATGCTGGCAGCCACATGCATATCTCTGAAAGCTTGAAAGCCAAAGTTGTGCAAAACTGACAAAAGGCTGAAGCTTTTGCTTGTATTTTAACGTGTAAAAATGGAGATGTATGAGAATCAAGAACATCTCAATAACTGTAAGACTGCTTAATCATGCATTTATGCCGATGGATATTTACTCACCAGACACTTTAACAGGTCCACCTGTTTGATCACATGAAAGCAAATCAGTGCATTTAGTCATGTAGACATACTGAGGACGACTTGGACCAGGATGCAGCAGAAGACACACCGGGTGCCTCCTGCCAGCTAAGAACAGGAAACTGAGGCTACAATTCACACACACTCACCAACACTGGACAATAGAAGATGGAGAAACGTTGCTGGTCTGATGAGTCTCCATTTCAGCTCCACATTCAGATGCTCGGCTCAGAATCTGCTGGAAACATCATGAAAACATGGATCCATCCTGCCTTGGATCAACGCTTTAGGCTGCTGCTGGTGTCATGGTGGGGGGAGGTTTTCTTGGCCCACTTTGGGCCCCTTAGTACCAACGTGTCCTGGTTTAACCAGCACAGCCTACCTGAGTATTGTTGCTGACCATGTCCATCCCTTTATGACCACAGTGGAGCATCTTCTGATGCTACTTCCAGCAGGATAATGCACCATGTCACAAAGCTCAGATCATCTCCACCTGCTTTCTAGAACATGACGATGAGTTCACTGGACTCCAATGGCCTCCACAGCCACCAGATCTCAGTCCAGTAGAGCAGCTTTGGGATGTGGTGGAACGGGAGATTCTCATCATGGATGCAGCCGACAAACCTGCAGCAACTGTGTGATGCTGTCATGTTGATATGGAGAAAACCTCTGAGGAAGGTTTCCAACATTTTCAATCTATCACACCAGGATTAAAAAGGTCCGACCCGGTACTAGAAGGTGGACCTGATGAAGAGGACGACCCGGTAGTAGAAGGCGGACCTGATGAAGAGGACGACTCAGTACTAGAAGGTGGACCCGATGAAGAGGACGACTCGGTACTAGAAGGTGGACCCGATGAAGAGGACGACCCGGTACTAGAAGGCGGACCTGATAAAGAGGACGACCCGGTACTAGAAGGTGGACCCGATAAAGAGGACGACCCGGTACTAGAAGGCGGTCCTGATGAAGAGGACGACCCGGCACTAGAAGGTGGTCCTGATGAAAAGGACGACCCGGTACTAGAAGGTGGACCTGATGAAAAGGACGACCCGGTACTAGAAGGTGGACCTGATGAAAAGGACGACCCGGTACTAGAAGGTGGTCCTGATGAAGAGGACGACCCGGTACTGGAAGGTGGAATCGATGAAGAGGACGACCCGGTACTAGAAGGTGGACCTGATGAAGAGGACGAACCGGTACTAGAAGGTGGACCTGATGAAAAGGACGACCCGGTACTAGAAGGTGGACCTGATGAAAAGGACGACCCGGTACTAGAAGGTGGACCTGATGAAAAGGACGACCCGGTACTAGAAGGTGGACCTGATGAAGAGGATGACCCGGTACTAGAAGGTGGTCTTGATGAAAAGGACGACCCGGTACTAGAAGGTGGACCTGATGAAGAGGATGACCCGGTACTAGAAGGTGGTCCTGATGAAGAGGACGACCCGGTACTAGAAGGTGGTCCTGATGAAAAGGACGACCCGGTACTAGAAGGTGGACCTGATGAAGAGGATGACCCGGTACTAGAAGGTGGTCCTGATGAAGAGGACGACCCGGTACTAGAAGGTGGTCTTGATGATGAGGACGACCCGGTACTAGAAGGCGGACCTGATGAAGAGGACGACCCGGTACTAGAAGGTGGTCCTGATGATGAGGACGACCCGGTACTAGAAGGTGGACCTGATGAAGAGGACGACCCGGTACTAGAAGGTGGTCCTGATGAAGAGGATGACCCGGTACTAGAAGGTGGTCCTGATGATGAGGATGACCCGGTACTAGAAGGTGGCCATGATGATGAGGACGACCCGGTACTAGCAGGTGGACCTGATGAAGAGGACGACCCGGTACTAGAAGGTGGACCTGATGAAAAGGACGACCCGGTACTAGAAGGTGGTCCTGATGAAAACGACGACCCGGTACTAGAAGATGGTCCTGGTGAAGAGGACGACCCGGTACTAGAAGGTGGACCTGATGAAGAGGACGACCCGGTACTAGCAGGTGGACCTGATGAAGAGGACGACCCGGTACTAGAAGGTGGACCTGATGAAAAGGACGACCCGGTACTAGAAGGTAGTGCTGATGAAAACGACGACCCGGTACTAGAAGATAGACCTGATGAAGAGGACGACCCGGTACTAGAAGGTGGACCTGATGATGAGGACGACCCGGTACTAGAAGGTGGTCCTGATGAAGAGGACGACCCGGTACTAGAAGGTGGACCTGATGAAGAGGACGACCCGGTACTAGAAGGTGGCTAAATCACAGGGTCTCATTTTCTATCAGGCTCTATGTCCAGAGCCAAATTTGCTTGCAGCCAGGTAGTGCTAAGATCCTGCTTCTCCACACTGCTCAGAAAAACAAGTGTGGAAGTCAGAACGAGCCATCAGGTGACATCCACCAGAACTCTGAGCCTGTCAGGACCAGTGTGGCCCCAGCAGTGCAGCAGAAGAACTGTATCTGAAATTGGATGGCATCTGTCTATCAAGCAGCACATTCCTCATTACAGGCAGTTTCTTTGACTTGTTCAGACATCAGATGTCACAGTTCATCAGCCATGGCAAAGCTGGAAATAAGCTGCCCATCACCTCAAGAGCCATATGGAGATAAACGCTGGGCCACAGAGCTCTGGAACCTCGTGGCCAATCTGATGTCTGAACAGAGTACACACTCTTTCTATTTAGACTCTGTCACCATGTCCACAGGCACCTGTTAAGTAGGAGGTGAGAGAATGAATCCACATGAAATATGTTAACAGATGAGTTTTAACCTTACCTTCTACAAAACACAGTGTCTCTCATTCATCCAGTTCTGCTGCTTGTTATTCATTCATGTACATGTAAGTGGGATTCGGAGGCTCTGACGCATAGACATGCTGAGACTAGAAGTACCAGGCTTCTGTTTGGTGGATGACCCGCTGATCCACAGCAGCCAGCCGGCATCATGTGTGTTTATCCAAAACATCAGGTTTGACGTGTGATGTCTGCTCCGAGAGGGACGGCAGAGCTTCAGTGAAGATGCTGTGCTCATGTTGGGAAAGCAGGTTATTTCTGCAGTAAAAGGGCTGGAAGTCATCAGCAGGGCGGCTTCGCGGCTTGCTTGTTACACAAGTTAGAATTCCATTTAGGAAATCAAGGGTTTTTTTCTGCAGTTTTGTACTTGGTTCAGCAGAACTGCTCCCTCCTCGTCCTGGTTTAAGATCTCCAGAAAAAGCATCCTGCAGGTTTCCCTGCTGCAGCACACCTGACTCAAACTAACGGGTCATCCAGAGGTTTGTGCAGAACTTCAAGCTGTTGGAGATCCATTTGGGTTGAATCACTGTTGCATGAGGGCAACCTCTAAAACCTGCAGGACACTGGCCCAAGAGGCCTGGAGTTGGGGATCCCTGCTCTAATGAATAGCTACGTCCTAGTCATCATTTTATCTTGTTCTTTAACATGACTGAACCACAAACTCTTCAAAAGACAGATTTAGACCACAGACCAAAAACAGGAGCACGGCGGTCCCCCCCTAGCTCTGTAGCAGCGTCTGTGAATGGACACAAGATCGAGTCTTTAAGGTCCAATATCTAAGATTTACTGACAGTAGAAACCAGTAGAAACACATTTTTTACAAGAAATTAAATTTTGTCCTCATTGATCTTTGATTTGATTTAAAAATTACACCAAATCTAAAAGTACTCATAACTAAATGTGTAGAAACGATAAATCACTTTGCAGGCATTTGTATTCACCGCAAACACACACACACACACACACACACACCAGCGACCACACAGGAGGTTTTTACAAGAACACAGTTACAACAACGAAACAAATTAAAACAAATAAATGTTTCAGTCAGCTCGTGCATCTCCAGTAGATTAAACATCATTATTCCAGAGTCTGGGTCCTGCTACAGAAAAGGCTCCGTCACCTCCAAATTTCAGGTTTGTCCTTGGAGGGGGTAAATTCAGACGAGACCTGGACCTCATGGTTCTACTGGAACATGAATCAGCAGCAGTTCGGACAGATGAGGAGGAGCTCTGCCATTAGGAGACATAAAAGCTAAAAGTAAAATTTAAACTGGATCCTGGGAGTAACAGGAGGCCAGTGAAGCCATGCTAACACTGGGTTAAACACTCTGGACCAGTCTATAGACCAGCGGATGCATTTTGGACCAGCTGGAGAGAGGACTGGTCCAAAACAAATACAGAACCATCCAGTCTGCAGGTAGTAAACAGATCAGTCACGTGTTTAAAGACATTAGCAGGAAGGTTTGGCTTTGCCTGGCTAACTGTCTCAGACGGAGAAAGCTAGCTTAGACTACAGCAAGAACTCATCTGCAAAGTTTAAAAGAGCCACCCAGGAACACGCTGATAGAGGACCCGGAGTGGCCATTTCTGTTTTATTTTCCTTTCTTTGGAAGAGATGTAAAGACATCCACAGGCAACACAAGAACAGATTAAATGAGCCGGTCTGATCTGCAGGTCATCGGTGAGAAGAGATGCTGTTGTTAGAAGCAGATGAATGCAGGGGCAGCATATACGGGTCACGCCAGGCTGGACCCAAAACGTGGCTTTGAGCCTCATCAGAACTAAGAAGGGACTTTTTAGGCGCTCATGTGGACATTAAAAGTCTGTCCAGGGGGCGTGGCTATGTCTGAGCGGTCGCATTTCCGAACTCTCTGCAGGAATCAGCTAAATTTAATTATCCAGAGTTAAAAGCGGACGCACTCCTTTTTCAAACTATAGTGAAGAGTATCGGTTATGTCGGCCAACCAATCTAGACCCACCTCGTGCTACCAGAAAAAGGCTCAGAATAAGTCCGACCAACTTGAAGAAAAAGGGGGAAATGCTAGTACGATAACTACTAACGTGCAAACTCCTGAAGACGTGGTGATTTTTGCAGCCCTGAAAAACAACTTTGGCTCCAAAGTTGATGGAGTCCTGACTGCAATAAAAGAGATCAAGTTGGACTTTAAGGACTTTACAGGGAGACTGGAGCAAGCAGAGGACCGTATTGGTGACAAAGAGGATGATATTGCTGGTGAGAAAACCAAAATTGCAGTACCAGAGAAGAAGGTCTGAACTCACCTCTATGGTGGATGACCTGGAAAACAGGAGCCATCGCTCAAATCTCAGACTGCTGAATCTCCTGGAGAAAGTTGAAAAGGGCAATGCAGCCACTTTTCTGGAAAAATGGCTACCCGACGTCCTGGGACCTGACATCTTTCCTGCCCCGCTGGTTATCGAGACAGGACATAGACTACCAGGTTCCCCACAATCCTCCGTAAATGGATCTAGATGTCTTGGTATCACCATTACCCCAACCATTAAAAATGTAGTATCCTGTAACGATGATCTTATGATTTCCAAAGAAAATGAATCGTTGGTCATCAATGCCAATCTCTCAATTAGGACATGTAAATATAATTAAGATGAATATATTACCAAACTTTACCCCCACCACCACAGTTTCTCCCCAAAATGAAGCAAATCTTTACAAAGTTTATTTGGAATAATAGAAGGTCCAGGTTGAGACTGTCCCTTCTTTACCTGACATATGAGGGAGGAGGATTACAGTTACCCAGCTTACAATGGTACTTCTGGCTGCTCAAACTACAGCTGTAATGTTCTGGTTTATGTCTGAACCTTACTTACCATGGGTACAAGTTGAAAATATTTGCACTAAAGGCCTGCGGCTTGACACCTATTTATACTCTGCATCTGTCAAAAAATTGACTTGTCCATATTGGAAAACTTAGCAGTTAATAATTGTACTGGCACGGGCCAAATATCTTTACAACATGCTGGTAAAAAATCACAAAGACTCTCCTGAGCATAAGAAATTTAATGGGTAAAGGACTTTCAAAAACATATCTCTGAGGAGGACTGGAGAGAGGTGTGATCGACACTCCTAACAATAAACACAGTCTCAGACTGATTCAGTATAACTGGATTATAAGAACCTATATTACTCCGGATAGACTGAATAAGGTGAACCCAAATATTCCTCATATCTGCATTAAATGCAATGTCAAAAAGGGCACCTTATTTCATTGTTTATGGGACTGTCCTGAGATACGAAAGTTCTTTAAGGACGTTATAAAATACATTTCTGAGATGACCTTGAATCCAGTACCCGACTTTGTATTCTTAATCTGAACCCAAAGGACTGTATGCTAAACAGCAAAAAGAAGAAAATTACGGGCTTATGTTTAGTTCAAGCTCGACGCTTGATCCCTCTTTGCTGGAAAGACGTCAAGAGTCCTTCGACTGGCCACCGGCAGCCTTGTCCTTGCAAAGCTAACATACACGATAAAAAGGAAATCAGCTGAAGTTAAACACATCTGGAATCCCTTTCTTACATCACTAAAGAATTATCAAGTTGAAGCACTGGTAAGCTGAAATATCCCAAACTGTTTGATAATGTGACGTTAAGCTGTGTATGATAACCACTGTCGTTACTGGTTTTTTCCTGTGGGGTGGGGGTGTGGATTTCTTTATAGCTGGACTGTTACATGCTTTAATATATTACATTTTTGTACTCTTGTAAACTGTTAAACTCAGTAAATGCATGTTTACCGGTGAAAACAGGTCTGAATCCATGTGATGATGTGGGTCCCAGCTGCCAGCCGGTGACAGAGGGGCAGGGCCCATCTCGATGAACTACACCTTGAATACTGTTTAAGTCAACATTTGGCCAGTGTGAAGTATTGATGGTGTTTCTGCATGGTGGTCCGTCTCCAACGAAACTCTGAGGGGTTTTTACCCAGAAAGGGATCACGCTGCGTGATCCATTGCACAGACACCACAAAATGAAAGTCTGCGGTCAGGCAGAGAGGCGGTGCGAAGGGTGGCCATAATCCCTCTAAATCCCTGGAAGGTGGTACACCCGACCCAATGACACTAAAAAGAAATTAATTCCTCACACTGTAACCATTTCTTATGGGGCTTGTGAGATGAGAGCGAGCAGCTTTAAAACTGTCCAGGTTTTCTTGCTGTTTCTTATCACCTCCAGAAGCAGTCCTGCAGATACGAGGTGGAATAATCAGAAAGAAGAAGAAAGCCCTTGATCCCTGTCTCACCCCCCACCGGAGACACTTTGCTGGCCTTGATAATGTCCGTCCGCCCAGCGGCCTCATCCCGGTCCTCTAGCCATGGTGGTTCAGAGTGCTGATGTCCTGCTGCCGGCCACCTCCTCATTTACAGCTGAGGAGATGTCAGGACCTACTCATTCCACGAACAAATAAAATAAAAAAGATGAAAAACCTCTCAGAAGTTTTTCTTTCATTTGTTTGGCTGCATTGTTTGAGGAATTACTTTTAACCAGGAACTCCGTGGAAGCAGTCTAAACGTCATTACCAGATATTTGTGAGCCCCATGAGAACCTCTCAAAGCCCCAATAAAAACACCAAACTCCTGGATGAGTATAAAAACCACTAACCCTGGATTTATTTCCATAACCCCGCTCTGTTCAGCCGAAACCTGCAGCCTGGCCGTCAGGCTGGAGGCTGCACCACCATCCAGCAGCTCTGCGCTTAAATTTGATTGATTCTCCTTAAATATGTTTACTGCTGTGATGAGAGGAAACAAAGCCAAGAAATTAATGATGAAAATAAAGTAAAGAATAGAATGAATAGAAAAATGATTAAAGTAAATTTCTGGAAGCATCGAATTCAAGTTGCCACCTTGTACGTGACCGGAACCAGAAGTCGAGTCGAAATTCGAAGTTGCTTATTGTTTGTTTAAATTTTCATTTTCATGCAGCCAATGTGCCAAGTAACAGAAGTTCAGTTTGATATTTTACCTCACTGCATGTTTTGAAAAACGTATGATGTGTTCTTGAGTCTTAGTTTTATACTGTGTTAGCGTATAATAATTCACACCAACATCCAAAACTCACTAGTGTTTACAAAGAGAAGGACAGCCCCTCCACAGCACAGGACTGGTCACACGTCACACGTCCTGCTAAGGACGGGGTAGTCTGCATAAAGGCAAGGTTGGCCCCCTGTGTCTCCAGTCCCTGGACCACTTATCCAGCCTGATACGCTGGGAGAAGAAAGGTCACTCTCAGCTGGCTCTCCAGCCCCCACCAACTTTACTGGCTGAGTTGTTATTTCACACAGCGAACAGGTGGGGAGAGAAGGTAAAAGGGTAACAATCTGATTTAAATCCACTCTTCAAGAGAGAACAGAGAGACGGCAAATAATGCATCATTTCTTCCAGCAGCCTCTGAACATGCCTTGGCTGTAATAACTTCTTTCCTGCAGCATGAAAGGGCTCCTCTCAGGCGCCGCTCTTGGATTCATTCTGTGGCTGGGCCATGTGCACGCTGCAGAAATGCTTCCTCACTGATGCTAATTCACCTATGGGATTATTTTTCATGAGACGTATGTCTTGTCAAATAAATTCAGCCTAAGTAAACGAAGCATTTAGGTAAAGTTATAATGATTTTGCAAAATTGCTTTGCAGCCGTGAGCAGTGTGTTCTTCTCGGGGAGGGGGTGGGCTTCAGGTGTGGGAGTTGCTCCACTTATGGAAAATGATATGAGTGTACATTTGCAAAGAGTGGTCTTTTCCCTCCACTCTAATTAAACAATGTAAGTCTTATCAGGGACAGAGATATCCATAATGCCAACCTTCAGCTCCTGTGGCACTTAAAAGCCATAAACACAAGACAAATGTTCATCAGCTGCACAAGTGAGCTGTAATCAATCATACGACTTAGCAGAGGAAACAGATTATTTCCTGTGTAGGAGAGTGCTGATGCTGACATAAGAATATAAATGGATGCATACTAATTGTGAGAAATTTCCCATATAGTGGCACACAAACAGATGAAATATATCTGCCTTATATAAGTGGAGAGAAAGTGGGGGACGCGAGTGATCCCTATCAGGCTGAGCTGAAGGGAGACCAGCTGTGGGAAGTACAACAGCGACACCCTGTGGCCATTAGCACACAAAGCAAACTGAATCGTGCAGGAAGACAGCAGCACAGAGCCGACGTCCCAAAGAAAGACCAGTGTGATGGCTCAAAGCCTCCTAAACACTCCTAAAATCACAGATAGAGAAATACACAAAACAATGAAATGGTTTATCATTCATCAAAAAACTCAAACCAAGGTTTTCTGTAACTTTAACGCTTCACCAGCAGTAATAATAAAATGTACAATGCAAAGCAGAGACTTTTATACATGGAGGTCCAGAGGTGGTCAGGAAACAACCCTCTCTCCATCACAGCTGTGGTAACTGTGGTCACATCTTCACTACAATAATCTGGATCGGTTCTGCATCGGGAAGGGCATCCAACCTAAAACATGCCAAAGGAACGAGCGAGTACGTCCTGATGATTCCCCTGAAAGAATAAGCCGAAAGGAAAGAGAAGGTACGAAGCTAAACAAGAACCGCAGATAGAAAGAAGCAGTTTCATTCACCGAATCTAAAGCTGAGGGATCCTACGGTGCTGGAGTCTGCATGTTGGTGTGCAAGAGAAAATATCTACTAAAACCATGCAGATACTAAAACCTGCATGTGCCTGTAAAGGTGTGTGTTTAATAAAGAAAACAAGGATCTGTAATACTAAAAAATGCCAGATATGAATTTTACTGTTATGTAATGTAAGGTTTGTAGTTTTGGAGATTTGGTTTGTTATAGAGATGCACCATGTAAAAATAATAAGCACAATATCGATATCGGCTTCAAAAAGAAATATCGCGAATGGCCAGTCCACTGATATAATTAACCATAAAATACGAGGTGCTGGGAGAACAGAATCCAGGACGCACGTATCTTACTCGTTTTGTTTAAAAACAATGGTGCATGATGAAGCTGAATTTGGTCTTATTTTCCACAAGAACATGACATCATCACCCCGTTTGCATTTGCCAACAGGCCAACAAGACAAAGAGTCTGCAGAATAAAACTTTATCTTAGTTTCACACAGGAAACTAGATAGTCTGTGGTTTGGGGGAAATGTAGATTTTAGTTATTGGTCGAATGATTTGTAAAATATCGGGATATCGGATATTGGCCAAAAATTCAATTTTGTGGATCCCTAGTTTGTTCCATTCCAGTTTTTTGTCAAGTCACAAGCTGACATGTTAGTTATGACGATGATAAGTCAGACTACAGTATTTTAGTTCAGCTGGCATTTCTACGGCTAAAGTGGGTCACTCTCTAGAGAAACACTGCAATTAAAAAGTTTTCTGTGCTGTACAGGAGCTGCTGAGCTCAACTTTTACTGCATATAAACTGCTTGGAAACTACTTTTCCTGAAACTTAACCTTGAAAGCCAGTTTGGATTTTATCCCTGTATCAGTGTTGTGACCTCTGAAAGTCTCATACAGCTGATGAAAGTCGTTTGTTTTTCCTTCCAAAGAGCACAAAAAAAGCTCAAATTAGCATTTGAGCCACCTGAGTGGCTTCAGTACATCACTTGTGAACCACCAGCTTCATGATTTTATTAATGTTGCTGCTTAAGGAAGCCAGGTGGCTAAAGAACACTTCCCTACGCTGCAAAGGTGGCATAACCAGAAGGAAAGTCTTTTATCAGGTCTGACCCTTACAAAGGTTTTTGGCAGCCGAGAGCAAACAAACGTGCAACTTCCTCTTGACCGCAGGTCCCGAACCATATGCCGGTGCAGGTAGTCCCAGAAAATCTGCCAGTGAAAGCATTTTAATCACCTTTCAAAAGAACGATTAGAATAATTATTTCAGGGAAGAGGGATGGCTCCTGTTATTAACAACCCTCTGTTCAATATCACAACAAATTAGTTTGTGCTCATTAGTATGAATTGTGCTTGCCTAGTGGTTTGGAAAGTCTCCACTGGGATCTTGCTTTATTACTCCCTTTGTGAGGAGCATATGATTAGCATTCATCAACTTCCTCCTCCCAAATGTAATCCTGATGTTATATCAGTTGTTACTCTGATCAGGGAGGGTCTCGTTTTTCTGAAGGTTAGAAAGTGCCACCTCCTCCAGGTTTTATTCTGTGTAGTGTGCCATGTTAGCACTCAGACATTTTTTGTGTCTACAGCCACAGGATAATGAGACAATCTAAAAATGTTGATTCATTTGTAATAAAAATTAGTAAAAAAAAAAAAAAAAAGGTTTCTAAAATGACGTTATCATTATATATGATAATAATGGAAACTATTTATTTAAAACATTTGTCATTTTTAAGGTTTCTAATAAAGTTTATTCAAATCAGATTATTATATTATATATATTTGTCAATATATTTGTGTTTGTAATTTATTGCATTAATAAATTAATTATTACAGTATTAATTGTTTGTAAATTTTATTATTATTATTATTATTATTAATAATAATAATAATAATAATAATAATAAATTAATAGTTGCAAAACATAGTTAAGATGTGTCCCTTTAGAATTTGTTCATCTTAAGATTTAATTTGATTTCATTTAATTTAACAAACGTTGGTGTGGGGGTGGGGGGGAATAACTCTCTTTCTGTTTGGGGGGACAGAATTACAACGTGCACACATTTCCGGATGGAGTTGCTGTTAGTGATGTGGGATACCACTGATTTTCTTTCCGGTCCGATACCAACTTATAGTCAAACCAGTATCGGTGATACCGATCTGATACCCATACTTTGTACAAAAACTTGATGTGTTAGGAAAATTGAGGGCAAAGGAAGTGATAGATGCATTTTTATAGAATACTTTGTGAGTCAAACTAAAATTACCAGTAAAATGCATAAATAATTATATAAACGTGGCAATAATTGCATATATTTGACAACACCTACACATTAAAATGTTTAGTTAACCATCGTTCTTACAAATAAGAATGATTAATATCTATCTATTAAATATTTTTCTGGCATATTTTTATTTTTTAAAACCCTACAATGTCTGTTTACCCTAACCCTGAATATTTAAAGACTCTGCAGCATTTTTATTGATTAAATCTAGGCCTTTTGACTTGATGTGACCTGATATCAGGGACTCATTTCAAGCTGAACTCATACAGATATATTTACTGTAACATTTTCTTGTTTTATAACCATATTTAAAGCTGCACATAACAAGACACTTTAGTCTGAATAACGAATAACTCCTGGAACATCAGCACAAAACCCTGAAACCTAGCAGACAGATGAAGGTCACTCTCCCAGAGTTCAGCATCAGCGATTCACATTTTCTCCTTATTTACCTTGATACTGGTTAGTACCTGATACTACCTGATAGTACCTGCCCGCAGCGTCAAAGGAGTGATGTCTGTTTCACCCTTGCAGCACCTGTCCCTCCTCCTCCTCCTCCTCAAATTTCTATCATATTCTGTGCTATGATTGGTTCTCAGATGATTAAGGAGGTTTGTGGTGATGCTACAATATCCAATAAATACCCAATTGATACTTCATACTGCACTATTGCTGTTCACCTCCACAAGTGATGCTGCAGACTGAATAAATGACTGACACACTGCTATTTCACATACTGCTATGGTAGGTGGAAGAAAAGGTAGTTCCTACCAACTGTGCATAATTTAGTCAGGATCCTGATATAGTAGTTTACTTTCCATTGTTTTCCAGTTAATGATAAATTACATATTTCCCCCAAATTACTAAAATATAGATATTCTAACATGAAAATAAACTCCAAAACATAAAATGTTGGTATAGGCGGTATCGACATTTCAGTATCGATCCGCAGATAAGTAGTTGCTATGCTTCGGCGATGATAACAGTGCTAGCAAGTCAGCTACACGATTTGAGAATAAGTTATGTCTGGTTGTCTAGTAGTTACGGAGAGACGTTTTCTAAAAATGGACATTTTTTCTCGGTTTTCCTTACATGAATAGTTGAAAATATCCCCCATGTCTACAGAGCCGGCACTGGTGATACCTCAACGGCGAATGGTTGGCTTGTTTAGGCTAATAAGTCCCGGTAGTTAGCATTAGCAATTAGGCTAGGTAGCTAACGTAAGCTTCCTAGCATACATCGTAGGCCTTGTTAAAGATATCTGGTTTTACGTGCGACTGTTGGGTTAATTGTTAATCAGTGGTCAGCCCCAGTCTATATTGACTTAGTTTTACGAACTCTACAGTTCATTTCGAGCTCCTCCTTTTAGTTATAATTTTGGGTTTTTTTTTTCTGGGCATCTAGCTCTGCTGGCTAATCAGCTGGTTTACTGCATTATAGCAGCTTACTGTAAGCTGACGTCTGTCCTTTTAAGATTCCTGACCGCTCTTGACAAAAGTTTAGACAAAAATTGAACTTATTACGCGAATTAGCCATATTCCTTGGTAATGACGTGCTACTAATACTATTGTTCTAGCGTGATGTGTGTAGGAAGTATTCTGCTATATCACTGTGCCATATTTAGCAGTAATTACACGTTACATTTACATTTTCCTGTCTGTGTTTCCCCTGCAGAACTAGCTGACTTTAGCTAGTAATGTCTCTAACTCTACCATCCTCCGATATGCTGGAAACCCCACCTGGATATCCATTTGAAGAAATAAATTATGAGGATATTGAAGTTGAAGAGGTGAGTTGTGCTAATCTTTATGATTTGTGTTTGTGTGCATTCGAGTTTATTTGATATGGAGGTTGTCTTTATCCTGATTATTAGAAACTTGAATGTTATCTGTGCGTTTGCAGGTGGTGGGGAGAGGAGCATTTGGAGTTGTCTGCAAAGCCAAATGGAAAGGCAATGATGTCGCCATCAAGACCATTGAGAGTGAATCCGAGAGGAAAGCCTTTATTGTTGAGGTTTGACACGTTTACCGTCATCTTTTCATTAATGTCACACGTTCATATGAAGATACAACTTCACAATTTGTTTTTAATTTCATGCTAAAGGTCCATTTCTGCTCCCTTATGTGTGTAAATTAGGACGTCCGTTTCAAGCGTTGTCATATGTCGCTGCCCTCATACGTCCACGTGTCTTTTACGTTGCCATGGTTATGAAATCGCTTCATCCACCAGCCGGCAGTGCCGAGTTCAGAGTTAACTTCCACGTTCTGACACTGGTTGGTGGTGGTAATGCTCCGTTATAAAGTTGTTTCCAACCACCTGACACGCTTACACACTATTTCTTTAAAAGCTCCCCCATCTCTACAGCTGTTGTCCCATTCTTCCTCTTCTTTTTGCTGTTGCTGTCCCTCTTCTTCTTCTCTAGCTTGTTCATTTTGCTGTTCGCATGTCAGCTATCCTGCTCAGCATTGACCCCTACGGTTTCCGGTGGTTTTGCTCAAGCGATGGATCTGTAAGACCCCCGAACGTGAACCACATGCATACGTAAAATACGCAGGAGACGGACGGCCGTTTGCGTATCGTCTTCTGCGTCCAGCAGGAATGGGCCTTTAGAGCACCTGGTGTGATAGGATGTGGATGTAATCGTGTCACGTTCCCTCTCGGTCTCCAGCTCCGACAGCTTTCACGTGTGAACCACCAAAACATTGTGAAGCTGTACGGCGCTTGCAAAAATCCAGTAAGTGAAAAATTTTATCCTGTTACTCAAATGAATTATTTCAAATTTCAGTGTGTGTGATTGTAAGTTCTTTGTCCATGGCTGTCTTTCCCTCAGGTCTGCCTTGTGATGGAGTACGCTGAAGGCGGATCATTGTACAATGGTGAGTCTAGAAGTCGTACCAGAGAGCAGTTCTTCATATTTCAGATGCTGGCACGTGTTCCACTCTGCTGGCGGTGAAACAAGCGCAGCCTTGCACAGACGTAAGAAGCTGTCCTGTCCAGTTGTCTCCCCACCGTTTGCATGAAGAGCCACTGGTCTGATTCCTTAACAAACATGTCACTGCACAGAAACATACAACCAGATATTATTTAACACTTTTAGATATCCATAAGGATCCAGGGCAGGGGTAGGCAGCTCCAGCTAAATGCAGTTTCTTCTACAGACTGTGACTATTGCACACTAACGACTGAAAGCCATGGACCTCATGCCGGGTCGATTATGTTGAACACAGAAACTGTCCATCACAAAAGACATTATTAGTTTAAATTCTCATCTGTATACCATAACATTCAGCGAACGCATCACGTGGCTGTAAGACCAAACCGAGTCAGACATAAAACAGCAAATGACACAATAACATTTCACTTCACTTGTCCAAGCTTTGGTGCATTTAGCTTTACTGTAGCATAAAAAACTGCTGGTTATCCTGCAGGTGGTGAAACGGGTCTATTTCCTCTTTTCTCTACAAACTTTTACAGGCTGGAGACCCCCCCCCCCCCCCCCCCCCCCCCCCCCCCAAAAAAAATGAAGAAAATCCAACAAGCATGTCTTAATCCGTTAATTTGGAAGGAAAACTCTTCCTCTGCCGTAGTGTCCCTCTCAGGCTGCCGTAGTGTCCCCGTCAGGCTGCTGTAGTGTCCCCCTTAAGATGCCGTAGTGTCCTTGTCAGGCTGCCGTAGTGTCCCCCTCAGGCTGCCGTAGTGTCCCCCTCAAGATGGCGTAGTGTCCCCCTCAAGATGGCGTAGTGTCCCCCTCAAGATGCCGTAGTGTCCCTGTCAGGCTGCCGTAGTGTCCCCCTCAGGCTGCCGTAGTGTCCCCCTCAAGATGGCGTAGTGTCCCCCTCAAGATGCCGTAGTGTTCCCCTCAAGATGCCGTAGTGTCCCTGTCAGGCTGCATAACATTTTACATTAACTGATGGTTTTGAGGTATTCACGATAAATTAATCGTAGCATTTAATACCATGTAAAATGAAGTTATCGTGAAATCCCTAGTTGGAGCAGGGAAACATCTAAAACCTGCAGCAACTATTGAGGACTGGACTTGCCTATCCTGAGCTGGGTTTTTAAACTAAATAACGTGTTGGCTTGTTCATCAGCTTCTCTCTGATCTCTGTAGTTTTTCACCATGTGGGATTATTGATGAGAGTGTTGCTGTTTTCTGAGGATTACCTGATTAAAATGATGTAATTCCTCTGTTATAAAACTGTTACCTAAATTATGACAGAACAACAGTTTAATTACATGAATTTCATTTTTGAAAAATGAAGTTGTGTCCGTTTTAATGTTTATGATGTGTTTGTAGAACCAACTGTTCTACAAACACATCATAAACATGAGTGGATGGGGTGACCATGAGTCGTTGGGGTGGCCATCAGTGGATAGGGTGACCATCAGTGGATGGGGTGACCATCAGTGGATGGGGTGACCATGAGTCGTTGGGGTGACCATCAGTGGCTGGGGTGACCATCAGTGGATGGGGTGATTATCAGTGGATGGGGTGGGTGACCATCAGTGGCTGGGGTGACCATCAGTGGATGGGGTGGGTGACCATCAGTGGATGGGGTGACCATCAGTGGTTGGGGTGGGTGACCATCAGTGGATGGGGTGACCATCAGTGGATGGGGTGACCATCAGTGGCTGGGGTGATTATCAGTGGATGGGGTGGGTGACCATCAGTGGCTGGGGTGACCATCAGTGGATGGGGTGGGTGACCATCAGTGGATGGGGTGACCATCAGTGGTTGGGGTGGGTGACCATCAGTGGATGGGGTGACCATCAGTGGCTGGGGTGACCATCAGTGGTTGGGGTGGGTGACCATCAGTGGATGGGGTGACCATCAGTGGATGGGGTGACCATCAGTGGCTGGGGTGACCATCAGTGGTTGGGGTGACCATCAGTGGATGGGGTGACTATCAGTGGATGGGGTGGGTGACCATCAGTGGCTGGGGTGACCATCAGTGGCTGGGGTGACCATCAGTGGATGGGGTGGGTGACCATCAGTGGATGGGGTGACCATCAGTGGATGGGGTCACCATCAGTGGTTGGGGTGGGTGACCATCAGTGGCTGGGGTGACCATCAGTGAATGGGGTGACTATCAGTGGATGGGGTGACCATCAGTGGATGGGGTGGGTGACCATCAGTGGATGGGGTGGGTGACCATCAGTGGATGGGGTGACCATCAGTGGCTGGGGTGACCATCTTCAATTTTTAGATTATGGGACTCTTCTCTGCATCACACTCCACCATCAGCTTTCCTCTGAGGTGACTGAACCAGTTACCCATGCCATGAGCTGGTGTTTACAGTGCTCCCAGGGCGTGGCCTACCTCCATGGCATGAAACCAAAGGCTCTCATTCACAGGGACCTCAAGCCACGGTGACGTTTTGTCTGTAAGTGGTGGAGTGTGGCCACGATGAGAAAACCTCCATGTGAGCTCCTGTGTGTGTCTCTGTGTGGATGACACCATCCTGAGTCGCAGCCCAGTTCTCTGCTGGGTTCTTCTGGAGTTTTGTTGTGTCATGGTGGTGTTTGTCTGTTTGTGACTGTGCTCTCTTGTCCACAGTGCTGCATGGTGCTGAACCCCTCCCTTATTACACTGCTTCCCATGCCATGAGCTGGTGTTTACAGTGCTCCCAGGGCGTGGCCTATCTCCATGGCATGAAACCAAAGGCTCTCATTCACAGGGACCTCAAGCCACCCAAGTACGCTCCTCCTCACCTCACCTCACCTCACACACTCCTGTCTCTTGTTTCACTCTCACCAAATTCCTTTAAATTTATTCATTGCACTTAAATGCTGGTTATGGTTTCAGACTTCTGTATTTTTAGCGCGTTAGATTGGACCTTAGTCCTCTCCAGCTCCTCTGTTATACTGTCGGTATACCTACAACCTTTCCAAAGACAGATTATAAAGCACTGAAAAGGGAAATGATGGGAGAATAGACACATTGATCTTTCATGCTTACAGAATAAATCACACTGGATATGTGAGGGACGTGTTGGTATAAATACTAGCTAATAGCTAATAGTTGTAGCCACTGGCTGGGAGGCTGGTGCAGTGCACTGGTCAGGAGTGGTGAATGGTACGGGCAAACCCATGCACATGTATAAATATGAAATACAGGATATAGGCCTGTCGCGATAAGCAATAAGTCAATTAATTGAACGATAAGAAAATAAGAGCACGATAAGTTTGCCGGCCGCGATAATTTTTTTTCGTCCCCCCTTTACCATAGACTGTGTATGACAATAGGTTTCACTATGGAGTATTTCGACTAAACGCTCTGGTTTCTTCCGGAGTGATCTCTCTAGTGTCACACTTGACTGCAGCATGTTGCAGCACGAGCCGGTAAGCCGCATTTGTTTTGCACGGCTGCCAACACGCAATGGCCGTGAGACTTGCGTATTTAAGTGGCTTCTCACGCTCTCGCGCTAAACCTCCGATTCTCATGCTGAAATATGTAAATAATAGATGCAAGCATCTCCTCTTTTATTGTTTCGCTGCTTCCCACATGTAAGCAGAACACACACATTCTAGCTTACGACGTCAGTACAAAGCCCCCACTTCCTGGTCTACCGTAATAACCCCTGTAATCCGCAGGCACATTACGCAAATAGAATCAGCCTATATACTACCGTATATGACAAAATACACATTAAGAGCAATGCCGGCTAATCGAGAGGTTTGGGAGGATTCCCAGTGGGCCGCATAACTTTTGGGCCGGTGTCCCGGCGTATGTGAATGTGGTATCCCAGCTAACTGCTGGGTTGTAGTTACTTATAAGGCCAACAGAGGGCAGAATGACTTTGTTTCACAAGCAGTAGATTTTGAAGAGCAGAAGAAGAACACGGGTTTTTGTTCGATGTAAAGTGCTTAAGTTTGGTTCGTCATTAAAACCGGCATGCTTGTCTACTTGTCTGGAGTTTATTTGAAGATGCAACAGTGAAAAAGGCGCTTTTATTTATTTAGTTTATTGACCTTTGAAAATGTGTACTTGCATTATTACGGCATATGTCACTATATTAGTTGAGAATGGTCTCAAAATGACACATTAGTGCTCTGCGCAATATTATCGTTTATCGCGATAATTTCTAAGAAAATTTATCGTACAGCTAAATTTGTTATCGTGACAGGCCTAACAGGATAGCATGTGTTAGCATGGAATTGTCTCAGTCCAGAGAACACTTTCCTAGTCCTTCACCCTGAAAGCTACTGGTGCAGTTAATGTGAGAAAAAACACAACCAAGTCAGGTTTAGTTGTGCATCACATTTTAAGTAAAAGACAACTCAAAGTGCTTCACAACAAACATTTAAAGCATTACAGATGGTGGTGGAAACATTTCTAATGTAGCTGGATTTATACTCGCACAGTCTGCATAAGATTATTTACGGCGTCACCGCCATATGCGTATTACTCCACGGAGTCTCGATGCTCGCCTCTTCCACACCCGTGCTTACACCCCTGCCACACGCGGACGCCGGCCCTACAGCACGCGGACACCGGCCCTACAGCCGCGGACGCCGGCCCTACAGCACGCGGACGCCGGCCCTACAGCACGCGGACGCCGGCCCTACGCCGGCACTACAGCACGCGGACGCCGGCCCTACAGCACGCGGATGCCGGCCCTACGCCGGCACTACAGCACGCGGACGCCGGCCCTACAGCACGCGGACGCCGGCCCTACAGCCGCGTACCCCGGCCCTACAGCACGAGGACGCCGGCCCTACAGCACGCGGACGCCGGCACTACAGCACGCGGACGCCGGCACTACAGCACGTGGACGCCGGCCCTACGCCGGCACTACAGCACACGGACGCCGGCCCTACAGCCGCGTACGCCGGCCCTACAGCACACGGACGCCGGCACTACAGCACGCGGACGCCGGCCCTACGCCGGCCCTACAGCCGCGTACGCCGGCCCTACAGCACACGGACGCCGGCCCTACGCCGGCACTACAGCACGTGGACGCCGGCCCTACGCCGGCACTACAGCACACGGACGCCGGCCCTACAGCCGCGTACGCCGGCCCTACAGCACACGGACGCCGGCCCTACGCCGGCACTACAGCACACGGACGCCGGCCCTACAGCCGCGTACGCCGGCCCTACAGCACGCGGACGCCGGCCCTACGCCGGCCCTACAGCACGCGGACGCCGGCCCTACAGCCGCGTACCCCGGCCCTACAGCACGAGGACGCCGGCCCTACAGCACGCGGACGCCGGCACTACAGCACGCGGACGCCGGCACTACAGCACGTGGACGCCGGCCCTACGCCGGCACTACAGCACACGGACGCCGGCCCTACAGCCGCGTACGCCGGCCCTACAGCACACGGACGCCGGCACTACAGCACGCGGACGCCGGCCCTACGCCGGCCCTACAGCCGCGTACGCCGGCCCTACAGCACACGGACGCCGGCCCTACGCCGGCACTACAGCACGTGGACGCCGGCCCTACGCCGGCACTACAGCACACGGACGCCGGCCCTACAGCCGCGTACGCCGGCCCTACAGCACACGGACGCCGGCCCTACGCCGGCACTACAGCACACGGACGCCGGCCCTACAGCCGCGTACGCCGGCCCTACAGCACGCGGACGCCGGCCCTACGCCGGCACTACAGCACGTGGACGCCGGCCCTACGGCGCGAGGACGCCGGCCCTACAGCCACGTACACCGGCCCTACAGCACGCAGACGCCGGCCCTACGCCGGCCCTACAGCATGAGGACGCCGGCAGATGTTATAATGCAGATGTTATAATGCAGATGTTTAAATGCAGATGTTATAATGCAGATGTTTAAATGCAGATGTTATAATGCAGATGTTTAAATGCAGATGTTATAATGCAGATGTTATAATGCAGATGTTTAAATGCAGATGTTATAGTGGTTTGTAATAAACGTGTTGGTTGGTTCAGCCGCTGTGGATGAATTGCTGATGATGTTGTGTTGCTATCTAACATGCCTTAAAAAAGATGACAGAATATGTGGTCCGCTGCGGGGCAACGGCCTTGGCATCATTAAATCTGACTACACACCCATTCTCATTCTTGAATCCATGAGCACATTTAAGCTCACACTTTACATTTGGCCCTGTTTACTGAGTGGTGAACTTTGCTCTGCAGAGTTTGTTAATTCACTGTGAAACTTAGGAGAAAGAGTTGTGTTCATGAACCATAGGAAAAAGTACCTTTAGCTTCCTATGGCAGCGCGGTACTGACCCTGGACACACCGAGACAGAACAGGTGGCTCAGACTCCACCCTGAACGCTGTAAACTCTCCGGTTGGACGCTCGTCTGTACTCTCTGATAGCAGCGCTGTCCTATGTTGCCAAATGTTTTTACAGGTTTTATTGTAGATTCAGAACAACACATTTATCTTTTTATAATAAGCTGGTATTCAGATAAATGAATTATTTTCTGTTAACTGACTCTATGAGCGCAGCAGGGATGTAACTCCTGTGGAATAAAAACAGCCACTACCACCTCTAATGGAGTATTACCTGACACAAGGTGTGTTTTCCTTCGTCATCAGAAGATCAGTCAGACTTTGAGTGTTCTGCTGTACAAGCTTTGCTTTCAGCTTGTATTAATGAGACGTCTGCTGTGTTTCAGTCTGCTTCTGGTGGCAGGAGGCACCGTGCTGAAGATCTGTGACTTTGGAACAGCTTGTGACATTCAGACCCACATGACCAACAACAAGGGAAGTGCAGCATGGATGGCTCCAGAGGTATTTGAAGGCAAGTGTCGGTGCTTTGCATTACTTTCTTCTTAGTTAGTTTGGAAGCAGATGTGCCCTGGTTTGTTTTTTCAGTCACTTTTCACCTTAACTGCATCTCAGTGCTTCCAGCGTGGATCCATTTTTCCTTAATTCACCATCAGCCACCGTCGTCGTCTTCTGCTTTATTGATAGTAGTCGCCAAAACATGGCGAGAAGATGAATGGTTTGTTGGCCATGTCTTTATTTCCCCAGAGAGACTCACAGTAGAATTTGTGTTCCCATTCAGCCAGCAGCTTAATGCATTGCTAAATGATGAGGTGCCTTTCTGGCGAGGGCTTCAGGAAGATGGATGAATCAGCGCCTTGTCATTATCTTGTTTTTGGAAGCAAGTTACAAGACTCCGGTGCAATTAAGCAACTCACTTCTGCCCTCTCCATGAACTCTTCACAACTAATTTGCATCAGTTTAGAAAGCTAAAACACCTCAGCACAGCGACTTTAAAACAGGTTTGTGATGCTTAAATTCAGCAGTAATGAAGCAACACAGGAGCTTTCCTTCCTCCCACTTTCTCCAACGTGCCATGAGGATTCATTTATTAGTCAGTGACGTCAGCCCGAGCTGTTGTTCCTTGCTTGAAAGGACCTGAGGGTGTCTGGGTTGTCTATTTGCAGGCAGCAATTACAGCGAAAAGTGTGATGTGTTCAGCTGGGGAATCATTCTCTGGGAAGTCATCACTCGCAGAAAGCCCTTTGATGAAATCGGAGGACCAGCTTTTCGCATCATGTGGGCCGTTCACAACGGTGAGTCAGACTGAGCATGCCCAGAGCCGGCAGGGAAGAGGACGGTGGAAGTGGCGCTTCACCACCGCCATGGCTGTCTGAGCCTCGGGGCCTCTGTTTCTCCTGAATTAACAAGGTCATTTTTACAAAGAAATTATTTTTCTGAATGGATTAAATTTACCATAAAAGATAAATATAATAAGAAAATCTGCTTGTTTAGGTTAACAGGCGACTTCTACACAAAGTGGCCTCTGTTTCCTGGAACGTCCCGTTTGTCGACGTTAGTTTAACGTTAAGCTAGTTTCGAGATCCTGTTTCAAGTCCAGCTTCTGCTTCTTTTATTGAGCTGAATTTCTGGTACATGTGTAAACTCAGTAATGATTGGTTAACGACGAGCAGCGCACATCATCTCCTATGATCTCACTCATTCAGAAAAACTGAGAAAAAAATGATCATTTTAATTCAGAAAAACCTTTTTTGGGTAAGAAACTGTTAATTTTGGGCAATAATTTTGTTAATTTAGAGATTTTTTAATGAAAATTCAGAAACATTCTGTTTTTGTAAAATTGTGCTCATTAAAAAAATGATGTTGATCATTTGAAAAGCGTTTTTTGGTTTGGTTTTTGGTGAGTGCATCATGCTTCCATGTGAGGCCGTCGTTTTCTATACTGTTCCATTCAGGTACGAGGCCTCCCTTAATCAAGAACTTGCCCAAACCCATTGAGAGCCTGATGACTCGCTGCTGGTCTAAAGACCCCTCTCAGCGGCCCTCCATGGAGGAGATAGTGAAGATCATGACTCATTTAATGAAGGTAATCTTTCATCTTGCACTGTTTTACAACCTGCTGAAGGTTTTTATTAAAGTGGACTCCCCCCACCTCCCGTGTCTCAGAAGGACAGTTTCCAGCTTTGTATTTGTCTCTCGGTGGTTCTTGTTACAGGAAGCTGAATGAACAAAGCACAGTCGTTCTGTTAAGCCGGATTTATACTCGCACGGCGTGTGTGAAAGGTCGGTAATGGCAGAGGCTCACCGTGCACCTCTTCAGACCTGCATGCACCCCTACTACGCAGACCTTTACTAGGAAGTGCTCTCTTCTGATTGGTCAGTTGGGGATTACGCGTTTCTGGATTTCTGGATCTTCTCTCTGAATTTGTACAGTAACCACCATTTATAAAACATGCAATGGTTGATGAGAGGCTGATGGAATTACAGACGTGGACAAAACTGTTGGTTCCCTTCAGTTAATGAAAGAAAAACTGACAATGTTCACAGAAATAATTTGAATCTGACAAAAGTAATAATAAATAAAAATTTTACCAATTTAATACCAATACCAATTTAACCAATGAAAGTCAGACGTTGCTTTTCAACCATGCTTCAACATAATTATTTAAAAAAATAAACTCATGAAACAGGCCTGGATAAAAATGATGGTACCCCTAGAAAAGACTGAAAATAATGTGACCAAAGGGACGTGTTAATCCAAGGTGTGTCCACTAATTAGCATCACAGGTGTCTACAATCTTGTAACCAGTCAGTGGGTCTATATATAGGCTACAGGTAGTCACTGTGCTGTTTGGTGACATGGTGTTCACCACACTCAACATGGACCAGAGGAAGCAAAGGAAAGAGTTGTCTCATGAGATTAGAAAGAAAATTATAGACCAGCATGTTGAAGGTAAAGGCTATAAGACCATCTCCAAGCAGCTTGATGTTCCTGTTACTACAGCTGCACATATTCAGAAATGTAAGATCCATGGGACTGTAGCCAACCTCCCTGGACGTGGCCACAGGAGGAAAACTGATGACAAATCAAAGAGACGGATAATACGAACGGTAACAAAAGAGCCCAGAAAAACTTCTAAAGAGGTTAAAGGTGAACTTCAAGCTGAAGGAACATCAGTGTGGACTTAATGGGAGACGACCAAGGAGGAACCATTGTTAAAAACAAACCATAAAAAAAAGCCAAACTACATGTTGACAAGCCACAAAGCTTCTGGGAAAATGTCCTATGGACAGATGAGACAAAAATGGGACTTTTTGAGCTCTATGTTTACAGATGGAAAAATGAAGCATATGAAGAAAAGAACACCGTCCCTACTTTGAAACATGGAGGAGGCTCTGTTATGTTCTGGGCTGCTTTGCTGCATCTGGTACAGGGTGTCTTGAATCTGTGCAGGTACAATGAAATCTCAAGACTATCAAGGATTCTAGAGAGAAATGTGCTGCCAGTGTCAGAAAGTTTGGTCTCAGTCGCAGGTCATGGGTCTTACAACAAAGACCCAAAACACAGCTAAAAACACCAAGAATGGCTAAGAGGAAAACATGGACTATTCTAAAGTGGCTTCTATGAGCCCTGACCTAAATCCTATTGAGAAGAAGCTGAAACATGGCGTCTGGAAAAGGCACCCTTCAAACCTGAGACAACTGGAGCAGTTTGCTTATGAGGAGTGGACCACAATACCTGCTGAGAGGTGCAGAAGTCTCATTGACAGTTACAGGAATCGTTTGATTGCAGTGGTTGCCTCAAAAGGTTGTACAACTACATATTAAGTTAAGGGTATCATAATTTTTGTCCAGGCCTGTTTCATGAGTTTATTTTTTAAAATAATTATGTTGAAACATGGTTGAAAAACAACGTCTGACTTTCATTGGTTAAATTTAATAGAATTTTTATTTATTATTAATTTTGTCAGATTCAAGTTATTTTCTGTGACCGTTGTGAGTTTTTCTTTCATTAACTGAAGGGAACCAACACTTTTATCCACGTCTGTATTTCTCTGTTTGTTTCCACGAGCTCAGGAAGACACTGCGCCATTTTGGACGCCATTGTTGTTTTAAAATAGAAAAATACCTACCACCCTCGAAGTGACCCATCAGAAAAACTCTGACCTGGTGAGTTTACCAGCCGATACCACCCCTGCTGCCACCTTCAGGTTAGGAGGAGAAACTGCAACACAACACCAAAACAACGCGTTCCCCTGCGCTCGAGTGCGAGAGCAAACTTACCAGCATCATCTACGGCGTAGCCGACCGCACGCAGACGCCACACGCCATCCACGCACCATCCACGCCGTAGCCGACTGCACACAGACGCCGCGCTCCATCTACGGCGTAGCCGACCGCACGCAGACGCCACACGCCATCCACGCACCATCCACGCCGTAGCCGACCGCACGCAGACGCCACGCCATCTACGGCGTAGCGTCGGTGGTTGTAACCTCATCATCTTCTGTCATTGCTGCTGATAAATGCCTAATTAAACAGGGTAGTATTAATATTCAAGCCTCCCACTGATGCTATGATTGCCCAACCTCCTACATTCCAGTTATTTTTGTTTTTTATGCTCGACCATCTTTTCATTCAGAAAGTCCCATCACATTGACCGCCCATTAAATTCTTTTTGCAGTACTTTCCAGGATCTGATGAACCTCTGCAGTATCCATACCAGTATTCAGATGAGGGACAAAGCAACTCTGCCACCAGTACAGGTAGAGCACAAACCTACACCTGCCTGTGTTCAGAGGTGATCCTTCCCTGAAAGGCCCCAGGAACAGAAGTTCAAATGGGGCCTGTAATTTCCTTTCATTTTTCCTAACATGGAAATGTGTGTTGGTTTGTCTCAGTCGTTATAAAAGGACCTGAAACAGGCAGCAGTGTGTTATCATGTGCTGCATGTTTGATTCTTGTGTTTTAAGTTGATGGAGATGTGATGAAATGTGGTCAGGACTGTGTTTGGTCCAGGATAGATTTTACTGCCAGTCAGTATCACAGCTGCTGGGTGGATGTTATCCAGCAGTCATGTAGTCTGAAAGTAACTGGCTGATATTATAAAAGGCCCGTCTATTTAAACCTGTTTCATTAGGACGGGAAATTGGTTTAATGTTGTCGCTGTTTGGCTCTAAATGAGCCGTTTCCCAGCAGCCAGTGATGATGGAGAGCTCTGGAGTTTATTTATTTAGTTTATATTTCTGACAACACAACTTTCTGTCAAAACATTCATCAGACTTTCAGTTTTTGTGTGTTTTCCATGTTGTGAAAGAAGAAATAAAATCAGAAATTCCACATAATAACATAAAACGCTCAGGAGTTCACCACCTATGTCTCCAATGTCTCTGGAAACCTCTAGGCTCGTATGTGGACTATACTGGAACCAACACAAGCAACAAAAGTGATGCAAATATGGAACACAGTCGCAATGACACAATCAAGATCACACCTCAGTTTGCCCCACATTTCAAGCCAAAGGTAGGATTTATTTTTTTATTTATGCCATCAGGGTAAATAGGACCGATTAGGAATTAAAACTCTGTTAGATGATTGTACCGGACCACACCATCAGGAGCGGTGGTGTGTAGCTCTGTGGGGTAAATGTGATGGATATTTTACCCTTTAGCTGATCTACGGAGGTTTTCCAGCATTTCTATCCCGTCCAGGAGGTTTACAATCCAGCCACTAAATGTAGTTTTATTCAGAGACTCTATCTGGTAAATCCACAATGATCCATGATAACAGCATTATTTATCACATTTCACCATAAAAACATCACCATCACTACTATGTTGCTAAGAGACCTCTATTTAGACCTGGACATGATGATGAAGCCACTTCCTGTCAGACTTTCCACCAATCAGACTGGCCGGTTTAGATTAAAAACATCATAGCCATCATTAGAGAAGTTAGTGATGACTGAGCTTTGTGTGTTTCTTCCAGGGAGACCCTTTAAGGTCTCTGCCTTTGTCCAGAGGGGGCAGCGTTGAGAGCCTGCCGGCACGAACACAGTGCTCAGCGTCCTCTGACAGCAAAAGAATGAGTGCTGACTTGTCAGAGTTGGAGCCTAAGATGCCGTTTGCACCCGCAGGTAACACCAGGCTTCACACAGCACAGTCATTTCTGAAAACCATGATTATCAAGACAGTTGGGCATGGACTGGAGACTGATAGCAAGAAAGTTTAACAGGAAAGGTATGCTGCGTTCTTACTGAGGCTAGTCCATGGAACAATCCATCTCTTTTCATTGTCTGTGGCTTTGTCAAAAGTTGATTCCTTATTTCGGTAGAACACTGAAGGCTGCATCCAGCACCTTCCTTCCCTCCAGGCCCAGACAGGAAGCAGTAAACACATCTGAACGATCAGGAGCACCCCATGCAGAGTGTAGTATTTACATCAGAGAGCTTATATTGCTGTTATTTTGCTGTTCAGAGTTACAGTCCTGTAAGCCTCCTCTGAAGGAATGAGAGGAATGGCTGTCAGTGCTGGGAGGAGCAGAGGCTGCTCCTCTGCTCCTGGAATGGACCGGTGCATGTCTGCCTTGCATGCACACCATATGCTCTGCATGTATGTGCCCCATATGTGCCCTCCCGCTGTCTGTCTTAGTCTGCATGCTTGTTGTGTACGCAGCTGTATGTGTGTGTATGTGTGTTTTTGCAGCACATCCCCAGTATAAGAGAGGCCATCGTAAAACTGCATCATTTGGAACCATTCTGGATGTCCCCAAGATCGTCGTCACAGGTATCAGTGGACCCCTGGTTTTCCTGGTGATCGGGTGGAACTGGCTGGGAAGAGCCTGTGGGTTGCTGTCATCTGGCATGGGTCTCTGCTGTGTGTCCCTTCATATGATCCTCACAGGATGTAAACAGGCCCATTTCTGTTGAATTTCTCAGGAATGTAGTGGGTAACACACATCAGAGCGGCCTCATGTCTCCTTGTTTTCTGTTTGTTGGTAGAAGCAGAACATGAGTTCACCCCAGAGTTTTCTCATCTGTCGTCACCTTTTAGAACCAAATTCTACTTCATCAGTCTCAGAGGTTAATGCAGACTTTCAGTCACAATGATGCAGCAGATCATGAAGACAGATGGGACAGCTTCTCCAACTCATGGCTCTGTCTTCAGCCTTCTTGACTTGGCTGCAGCAGGAGTGAATCAGCTCACCAGTTCTTTGCATTTGAGCTTGTCCTTGGCTTTCATGCATAGAGGACTCTGAGAAAGCATGCCTGTTTTTCCCCTTCTCTTGCTCTCTTTACATCCATTAACTTTGAAAAAGGCATTTTGATTAATTTCCGTCACATTGAGGGTCAGAGCTATTATTACAAGCAGATACAGATGAGGAATGAGGAACGGGGACAGTTCTGGATTTCAGACAAAGCTTGTACGTCAGTAGTTATGACACGTATCATTGCAGGTTGGCTCCTGAACACTGGGCGCTTTCACATTAATCCCTGATGTTCATTGGCTGTGGGCCATCAATAAGTGTACAAATTTTGTGGTTTTAGTCGGTGGCAGTACCACAAAGTTACTTATTATTCTTTTAGTTTCATTTCTTGAGAATAATGTTAAAGTATTTTACCCCTTTTATTAGTGTCCTGGAATCTTGTGTGTCCTGGGCTGTGTTGGGATTCGTGCCTGAGGTGATGCTGTACAGGTGTGACGAACCAGTGGGTAAAACTGCTCATCGTCTCTGTCCAGACTTTCATCAGGCTGGTTCCCCTTATCCTTGATCGCTTTCATCCCTAACCACATATCCTGCAGGTTGTTCCACTGGAACCTGTTTTCCATCTTTCCCTTGTACACCTTCTTAATCATCCTTAGCTTCTTCTTGTTTTTGGGCACTAGCAAGATAAATTAGATGAAATAAAAACCCTAGAGACTGAGTATGTGCCCCGCTCTAGAGCCAGCATCCTGGATTGATGATGATAGCGCGTACATTTCAGACTGTGAACCAATAAAACAGTGAGTTGTTGGTCTGCAGAGCTTCCATGTTTTTAGCAACATGTCTGTGTGCCTCAGCCCACAAACAAACCCTGTCTTTGGTGCCACCTCTTACCAGAATAGTTCTTTCTGACCCAAGGCTGGCTGCTATGCTAAAGACCAGGCTCCTAATCCTGAGAAAGCCCTGATCAAACCCTGCTTTGGTCTTGGAGAGGATAGTCCAGAACATCCTGGACCTGGCATGCACTCGCTCACCCACTTTTGGTCTGATGATTCAAAATGGGCCAACCAGACAAACAGCATTTTTAGGAAAGGGACTTCAAAATATATGAGTTAATTTAACCAAATAGCATAACAAATGTTTTTATTCCTCAAGGACTGGTCACACGTCTGTGGTCTGTCCTCAATGTTGTTAAAAGGTTGTAAGCAAATATACTAACAGATTATTTAGTTGTGCCACGTAGGTTCATAAAATGATCCGAAAAGTTCCACACGGAACAAGATGGGTTCAGGTTAAAGTCCCAGTTCAGTAAATACATTTTAATGTAACATCACAGATCCAGCCAAGCACCGTATAAAATGAGAAAGTCAGAACATGAGCAGACCGAGATGCTGCGGTGTCTCAGCTCAGGACACGTTTACAGCAGCTTAAATGAAAACCAGCAAGTCCAAGCTCACTTGAACCACAGCAGCTCCTTCCATAGGGAGTCATCAATCCACACCACACCTGACAAATGCATCACCTACCAGCTGGGGAGATGGTGACTGCCCATGATCAGCTGTGTGGCGTTCCACAGGGTCCATGGGGGATTATATCCTGGCAGCAATGAGGCCGGATCTGGGTGAAGGGGAGAATCAGCTGTGATGAGCAGCAGGGTTTTCTTCGCCTCGACACTGTGCTACCAGCTGGTAAATGTGTTGCTGGGCATCCTCAATGTGTCTTCGACTCCACTGACCACTTCCTCCCATAGCTGCAGCTTTTATGTGTAGTACTCTAACCCAGTGGTTGTCTAACCTAGATAACATACCAGTCGTCCTGCAGCCTCCTCTAAATGTAAGGCTGGAAAACTGTCAGAATCCTCAAAAATAAGGAGGATAAAGTGGTTTTTGGTGGTTCACCGCTGTGACAAGGCACCTACATCCAAGATCAGCTTCTCTCGCAGAGATAATGTCACATTCAGAGTTTTAGTCTGGCATGTGTTCTAATTTTGTTAGCCTCAGTGTGTTGATTTATCTCTTCAATAATGGCTTAATTTTGGCCGCTTTGGTAAAAAGCAGTCATTTATTTGGTAAATGTAGGATATATATATTTTTTACAATTATCTGCCGACCCCTTGGTTTGAGAACCGCTGCTCTAACCAGTAAATACAAGCTCATAGAGTCAACGTGGAGAATAAAAGTGAGCGAGCTCTTTTTCCTTGTTACTTAATGCATTAAGGAGGTACTTTGTGGTTTCCAGGGAAGCTGCCGTGCTTTGATGAAAGCTAAACAGATGGTTGGTTAGCTCTGGGCTAATGCTAATGTAGGCTGTTTAATAATATTAAGGTGATAATTGAAGGGTCAGCTTTCATTTCCTTTAGATATTCCTCCACAGCATCATGGAGCCCTGGTTTCAGTGTCTCACTGAAAATCCAGACAGGATAAAAAATGCAGTACATCTAACATTTCACTTCCTAACTTCAGGAAAGGTGCTGATACACCCCTGCTGTTCAGGAGCTTGTAAAAGTCTGAGTGGCAGCCCAACTTTATTTAAACTCAGAGGATGGAAGTGTTAAAGTTGAGTTTGATTTCTGGCTGCAGCACATAGTGAACGTCTGTGTGTGCTGAGTGTGTGTTTACACCTTGTGTCCTCGTGTTTCATGGTTTTCTCGTGCCTAGGCAGTGCCTGTAGTTAGCGTGGATGAAATAAGCTTGTACATCTGTGGTTAGTTGGTGTGAAACAGTCTGCTCGATAACCTCCTACAGCCTCCACGCATCACCTCAGCTTTCCAATCCGCATCATGTCAAACTTGGTCAAATTCATTTTGGTGTTTTTTCTTTGTGATTGAACTTCAATTATACACAATATTTCTGTCTGATTTAAAAGTTGATGGTTCTGACGGAAATGGAGGCTTGATTATTTTCCAAAAATAAACTTTTCCACACATCATTTACTTCATGCGTGAAGAGGCCTATGTTAGACTGGTTTCCCGTTAGATGTGAAACTGCAGGGCTGTCTCGACTTGGACCTGGACATCAGTGTGAACATGTTCACGTCCTCCTGCAGCTGATGTAGCTGCAGCTGACGTCTGGGATGTCGCTGTTAACATGGGCTAACTGGGCAGCAGATGGATGAATGGAGGGTTAGTTCTTTAGGAACCTCCGTTCACCGTCTGCCCTTTACCCCGATTAGCCCGTCCACATGACACAGTGAATCAGTGCATGTGTCCTTCCTGGCCCTGTAGGTCTAATTGTCCCTCAAACCCAGGAAGCAGTCCCCCACCAGTTACCCAGCCCCACGGCTCTAACTTTATTCTCCTGTCTTCTCTTGTCCCTGCACCCTGTTCCCAGCCACGTGTGAGGCTCAGAGACGTCGGTCCATACAGGATCTGCCAGGTATCGGCACGGAGTCCAGCCAGGTAAGACCCGGAAGCCAGAAAGGACGGCACACGGTCCGCCTTTCTTGACACTTAAGGTCACCATACAGGATAAAACACAAGAATAAAACAAATCAATAAATACACTCCTAAATTAAAGGATGCATAAACAATAATAAAAGCAGTGTGAAATATTACAGTGAGGATGCCAGTTTAAACAGATGTGTTTTGAGTTTGGATTTGAACAGTTGTATAGAGTCAGAGTTACGGAGGTCTGGGGGGAGGGAGTTCTGGAGATGAGGAGCAGAGCAGCTGAAAGCTCTGCTCCCATGGAAACAAGGCTGGCAGTTCCAGGTTTGACTGGCCCAGGTCCCCAAAAACTGTTCAGTAACCCACAAACCCAACCAGAGTCTCTACAAGAGGCCTGGCTGTCACACCAGAGCGCCGCTGCCATTGGATAAAGGGATGCCCCGCCCTTTTATCTCTGGAGCAGCAGCAGCGATTGGTCCAGAGGGCAGCGAACCAGGGAGCAGGCGAGGAAGGGGTGGCGGAGTGCAGCCAGTCCATCTGCATAGAAGGCGGATTAATTAGTCGCCCAGCAGACAGCTGTAGCGTTTATCAGGACAAATAAATGCTTTGGGAGATGGAACGTATGAAATAAGCTCAGAGGTTTGAAAAGGCTCAAACGTAAGCAGACAGCCCGACTACCCATATTTCAAGGATCGATTTTATTATTCAGACACTAATCTCATTTGGTCATCACGACTAAATGAGTTTCGTCCCTCAAACAGGCCTTTAATCCAGCTGCTACTGACGGGAAAACAACCACATATTTTTACAACACTGGATGAAATCTGAGACCCTCTGATAGAAATCAGATATTCACCACTCTGCAAGGATCCTCATTAAAAACATGCACGTTGCACAAACCTCCTATGGCCAACATTTTCTTTTTCCTTCATAAATCAGTACTGTTGGTCACCCTTTATGTCTGTTGTTTTACAAATATTTAACCAAAGATATATGATGTAAAACACAACACAGAGTTTGATGGCATTATGGCCATTATTACAAACACCATACAGTTTTATTCATTTTTTGAAAAATAACACTTTTGGACATAGGAGGTTTGCGCCTGACGGCAGCAATATCTAAAATGTATTTAATGGATAGCTTGAGATGCAACAACTCCATGGAAACAAAAGATTAACAGCACATTACAAACTGGAACATAACACAAGATGACATATACATACAAGCAAACTAACAAAAAACAAAAGACAACAACAAGACAGGCTCTGTACTGAAATGACAGTAACATCTTTAAGGATTCTAGGAACAAGAAGTCTGGGTATGGAGTGTGTCTAAATGTGTAAGTCAGTGGGACCAGAGACTCCTTCAGGTAAGCAGGGCATGTAAAATACACACATTTAAATATAAACGGAGACCAGTGATAGAGCCTTCTGGATTTGGGTGAAAGCCAAACTTAATAAAACAATGGTGAGTTCTAAAAGGGCACAAAATAAATCTACACAATGAGTTTAAAAGCACGTTGATGGGCTGCAGGAGAGTATCAGGTGTTTTCATGTAAACAATCTCTGTAATCAATAACTGGTAATATTAATTGTGAAACTCACCTTTTTCGAACTTGGAAAGCGAATTAATAAATGGTACGGTACAATGAGCCCCAACAGGCCTGGCTTTTCTTCACTATACTGTTTATATGAGGCTTAAATGAAAGCTCCAGGTCTAACCAAACACCAAGATATTTTAACTAATCAACCCTCTTGAGACATAAGCCAGCAGGCGTTCCCATAGTTAACAGGGTTATATAATAATAATAACTGCTGTTATAACCACCAAGGAAAAACCTTTCCAACACTGGAAAAAAGAAAAATATTAATGAAGACTGAAATAAAATAAAATGTAGTGAGATATGAGATCAATGATTACTAATAAAGTGTTATTCTAACCAGAATGTCCTTAACTCATTTCAGACAGACTAAAACTGCCTTTTCCATCTCCACACTTTGCAAAGATGAGGGAGATTCTGTGTCAGTGAAGATCTCCTTGTTATTGTCCACTGAGAACACAGGAGAACTTAGAAGAACACAGGAGAACTCTGGATAACACGGGAGAACATAAGAGAAAACAGGAGAACTCGGGCAAACACAGGAGAACTCGGGTGAACATTTGAACCCTGATCTGCAGCTATAAGCCGGCTGTGGTAGATGGGGGCAGGGCCTTAAGCTGTCCATGGAACCAGGCTTCGGGATACCGACTCCATCTGCCTGGTTAGGATCAGGCTGAAAACTTTAGACCTGGTATAACAAGGTCTACAGGGTGTGCAGAATTATTAGGCAAGTTGTATTTTTGAGGATTAATTTTATTATAGAACAACTACTATGTTCGCAATGAACACAAAAGACTCATAAATATCAAAGCTGAATATTTTTGGAAGTTGGAGTGGGGCTTTTTTTAGTTTTAGTATCTTAGGAGGATATCTGTGTGTGCAGGTGACTATTACTGTGCATAATTATTAGGCAACTTAACAAAAACCAAATATATACCCATTTCACTTATTTATTTTCACCAGGGAAACCAATATAACAACTCAAAATTTACAATTATACATTTCTGGCATTCAAAAACAAAACAAAAACAAATCAGTGACCAATATAACCACCTTTCTTTGCGAGGACACTCAAAAGCCTGCCATCCATAGATTCTGTCAGTGTCTTGATCTGTTCACGATCAACATTGCGTGCAGCAGCAACCACAGCCTCCCAGACCCTGTTCAGAGAGGTGTACTGTTTTCCCTCCCTGTAGATCTCACATTTGATGAGGGACCACAGGTTCTCTATGGGGTTAAGATCAGGTGAACAAGGAGGCCATGTCATTATTTTTACTTCTTTTAGATCTTTTCTGGCCAGCCACGCAGTGGAGTACTTGGATGCGTGTGATGGAGCATTGTCCTGCATGAAAATCATGTTTTTCTTCAACGATGCTGACTTCTTCCTGTACCACTGCTTGAAGAAGGTGTCTTCCAGAAACTGGCAGTAGGACTGGGAGTTGAGCTTGACTCCATCCTCAACCCGAAAAGGTCCCACTAGCTCATCTTTGATGATACCAGCCCATACCAGTATCCCACCTCCACCTTGCTGGCGTCTGAGTCGGAGTGGAGCTCTCTGCCCTGTACTGATCCAGCCACGGGCCCATCCATCTGGCCCATCAAGACTCACTCTCATTTCATCAGTCCATAAAACCTTAGAAAAATCAGTCTTATGATATTTCTTGGCCCAGTCTTGACGTTTTATCTTGTGTGTCTTGTTCAGTGGTGGTCGTTTTTCAGCCTTCCTTACCTTGGCCATGTCCCTGAGTATTGCACACCTTGTGCTTCTTGGCACTCCAGTGATGTTGCAGCTCTGAAATATGGCAAAACTGGTGGCCAATGGCATCTTGGCAGCTTCACGCTTGATTTTCCTCAGTTCATGGGCAGTTGTTTTGCTCCTTGTTTTTTCAACACGCTTCTTGCGACCCTGTTGACTATTTTGAATGAAACGCTTGATTGTTCGATGATCACGCCTCAAAGCTTGGCAATTTTAAGAGTGCTGCATCCCTCTGCAAGACATCTCACTATTTTTGACTTTTCAGAGTCCGTCAAATCTCTCTTCTGACCCATTTTTCCAAAGGAATGGAAGTTGCCTAATGATTATGCACACCTGATATAGGGTGTTGATGTCATTAGACCACACCCCTTCTCATTACAGAGATGCACATCACCTGATATGCTTAATTGGTAGTAAGCTTTCAAGCCTGTACCGGTTGGAGTAGAACAACATGCATAAAGAGGATGATGTGGTCAAAATACTCATTTGCCTAATAATTCTGCACACACTGTATAGTTCAGCGTGGCCTGTCCACAGTCCATCAGTCCGTCTGTTTGTAGCTTGTTGTGTTCAATTCGTTTTATAATTTCAACCTTTCTACTCGTCCTCTTTTTAAAGCTTTTTAATTAATTCTATTAGCCTAATTAATTTTTAATTTTGTTTTAAACTATTTTTCTTTTTTTTATATGAAGCACTTTGACTTGCAGCTGTGAAAGGTGCTGTATAAATAAAGACATGACTTACATGTGGTAGTGAAACAGGTTACTCATGTTGTCCATCTTTCTTTCTACCACATACTCAAACGTGACGCTGTGTCCGGCCGTCCAGATGATTTTCTGTGTCTGTCCTCTTGCAGGGGAGCAGGAACAGTAGTCGGTCCTCCAGTCCAAGTGTCAGGATGATGCCGCCGGACAAGCCAGGCAACAGAGGTTACTTCTCCCCCGATGACCCCACAGGTACATGTCAGAAAGATGTTGGTAGGGAGGGCAACACGGTTCTCAGTAACAGAAGGCCAGACCGGGAACATTTCAGTAGAAGCTAATCTGCTAGTCATATTCATCCTACAGGGCCCCCTAGCTGGAGATTTTACTCAACCATCCATTTTTCATCTGGCAACATGACAGCTTTCTATGAGAAAACGTTCACTTCATACATTTTTAGCATTAGCCAGCAGGTTGACCGTGAACAGGAATGTCTTTGCTGGACAGCATGTGGACTGACGACATCTGGAGAGTTGTAGCTCCTGACCTCTATGTCTGCCAGCAGGTCGCTGCCTCAGAGCAAATACATTTCATGTGTTTAGCGTAAAATAAGAGGAAGTAGCCTGATTATCTCAGGGTGGCCCAGAACGTAATGGACCCCCTGGACGTAGGGGTATACTGGATGGGTAGATTATAGCCTGCACAGCATTTTTAGTGTGTGTACCCGTGTCTGAATAAAAACTTGTTTAAATGTTCTACTTTTGGTGTGAAACTGGCAGATCATACATTTATTTCTCTTACATTTGCTATTGCAGCTTTTTGAAATGTTTAGGAATAGTAACGAAGCTGAACCATGCAGATGTCTGAACAATGATGATGGTGATGAAGAGCAGCCAAGCTTTTATCTCTCTATTTCCGTGTTCTCAGACACTAACGGCTCAGACAACTCCATTCCCATGGCTTATCTCACCCTGGATCACCAGCTGCAGGTACAGTATCCTGGCAAAACCTCCAGCGCTGCAACTAATGTGCGATAGCTCTGCAGCTAATGTGCGTTAGCGCTGCAACTAATGTGCGATAGCTCTGCAGCTAATGTGCGTTAGCTCTGCAACTAATGTGCGTTAGCTCTGCAACTAATGTGCGTTAGCTCTGCAACTAATGTGCATTAGCTCTGCAACTAATGTGCGTTAGCTCTGCAGCTAATGTGTGTTAGCTCTGCAACTAATGTGCAATAGCTCTGCAGCTAATGTGCGTTAGCTCTGCAGCTAATGTGCGTTAGCTCTGCAACTAATGTGCGATAGCTCTGCAGCTAATGTGCGTTAGCTCTGCAGCTAATGTGCTTTAGCTCTGCAACTAATGTGCGTTAGCTCTGCAGCTAATGTGCGATAGCTCTGCAGCTAATGTGCGATTGCTCTGCAGCTAATGTGCGTTAGCTCTGCAGCTAATGTGCGATAGCTCTGCAGCCAATGTGCAATAGCTCTGCAGCTAATGTGCGATAGCTCTGCAACTAATGTGCATTAGCTCTGCAACTAATGTGTGTTAGCTCTGCAGCTAATGTGTGTTAGCTCTGCAACTAATGTGCAATAGCTCTGCAGCTAATGTGCGTTAGCTCTGCAACTAATGTGCGATAGCTCTGCAGCTAATGTGCGTTAGCTCTGCAGCTAATGTGCTTTAGCTCTGCAACTAATGTGCGTTAGCTCTGCAGCTAATGTGCGATAGCTCTGCAGCTAATGTGCGATTGCTCTGCAGCTAATGTGCGTTAGCTCTGCAGCTAATGTGCGATAGCTCTGCAGCCAATGTGCGTTAGCTCTGCAGCTAATGTGCGATAGCTCTGCAGCTAATGTGCGATAGCTCTGCAGCTAATGTGCGATAGCTCTGCAGCTAATGTGCGTTAGCTCTGCAGCTAATGTGCGATAGCTCTGCAGCTAATGTGCGCTAGCTCTGCAGCTAATGTGCGTTAGCTCTGCAGCTAATGTGCGATAGCTCTGCAGCTCATGTGCGTTAGCTCTGCAGCTCATGTGCGTTAGCTCTGCAGCTAATGTGCGCTAGCTCTGCAGCTAATGTGCGTTAGCTCTGCAGCTAATGTGCGCTAGCTCTGCAGCTAATGTGCATTAGCTCTGCAGCTAATGTGCGATAGCTCTGCAGCTAATGTGCGATAGCTCTGCAGCTAATGTGCGTTAGCTCTGCAGCTAATGTGCGATAGCTCTGCAGCTAATGTGCGTTAGCTCTGCAGCTAATGTGCGTTAGCTCTGCAGCTATCAGAGAGCAAGTTCTGTGTAAGCCCATTAAAAGCAGTGTGTTGTGCAATGCAGCCTCTTGCTCCCTGTCCCAACTCCAAAGAGTCCATGGCTGTGTTCGAGCAGCACTGCAAGATGGCCCAGGAATATCTGAAGGTCCAAACGGAGATCGCCCTGCTGATCCAGAGGAAGTAAGTGGAGCTCATTCTTTTTAAACTTTATTAATGAGCCAGAAGTTTCGCTTTTATTAAAGAAAGACTCATTTATGAAGAAATTAATTTAATAACTATTTATAGCTTTTAGTTTCTAACTACATCCAAAATTAGCATAAATAACTATGAAGGTGGAAATGGTGTCGGCAGAATGAAGTGCTATTTGAGGATCTTTTCCAGCTACCGTCTCACGGTAACAGGGATCAGCTGTTCATCAGATGAGACACACAACATCACTGCGTATGTGTGTTTATGACTTAACATTAATTCGGCAGGGGGTTTTATCCAAAGTGACTGACGAGTACAGAAGATTTCAGAGTTTTTTCAGTTTGGGGCTGACTTTTAGTTCAGAGTTAAACCCTTAAACCTCCAGCAGGCCTTCCAGATGTCTACCTCCACCACCAGGAGTGGTGGTGTGTAGCTCTGTGGGGTAAATGTGATGGATATTTAACCCTTTAGCTGATCTACGGACGTTTTCCAGGCATTTCCAGGAGGTTTACAATCCAGCCAGTAAATGTAGTTTTATTCAGAGTACGGCTGCAACTAATGACTATTCTGTTGGTCGATTAGTCACCGACTATTAAAACGACTAGTCGACCAATCGTATTTTGTATCTCATGATTATTATATATGGATCTTATTTCACTTTCAGCTTTGAAATCTTGCATGAGGTTGTTATGTAAGTCCGACGTGCCTCCTCCTAAAATGTTCGAGCGTTGCAGACGTACTTTCGTGGTACACAAGGTCCGCTTTACAAACCTCACATGTATTTAACTTATTTGATAAGTTTAACTTGAAGTTATCCCAGGCTTTTGATGTTCTCTACTGCCTTTTTGCTCCATCACCATATTTTTCCCCTGGCGGACTTTATTGGGCACGTACAACTCTCAGCAGAGATAGGAAAAGAAGATGATGTCTCACTCTATATATATATATATATTTTTTTTTGTTATTTTTATTTTTTTTATGCTGACAATAGTCAACGGGTAAATTCATTGTCGACTATTTTTATTGTTGACTATTGTCGACAATCGTTGCAGCCCTAATTCAGAGACTCTATCTGGTAAACCCACAATGATCCATGATAACAGCATTATTTATCACATTTCATCATAAAAACATCACCATCACTACTATGTTGCTAAGAGACCTCTATTTAGACCTGGACATGATGATGAAGCCACTTCCTGTCAGACTTTCCACCAATCAGAGAGCTTAGATTGACAGTAACGTCCAATCAGGAGCAGCCAAAGATCAACCAGTGAGCAGAAAGTTCTATGTGTGTGTGAAAAGAAGAAAAATAATGCTCCTCTATGGCTGGAATGAAGCCAAGAAGACGTTTCTGATGCACGGTGGCGCCACAAAGCAGCTGAGCTGGAGTTGGTTTAGTGAGGATAGCAGGTAAATAGTAGCAGGAATAACTGGTCCTCACATCTGGAGCTTTCTGTGGTATGACGGCAGCCAGTGATTCTGGATAAACTAAGGTTTTAAAACTGAAATGATGAATCCTGTATGTGACTCCTGTCTGCAGGAAGGAGCTCATCGCTGAACTGGACCAAGATGAGAAGGACCAGCAGAACACGTCACGTCTGGTCCAGGAGCACAAAAAACTGCTGGAGGAGAACAAGAGTCTGTCCACGTACTACCAGAAGTGCAAAAAGCAGCTGGAGTTGATCCGGGTGCAGCAACAGAAGAGACAGGGCACGTCGTGATGGGACAGAGACCTACAGTCTCCCACCTCCTCCTCCACGTTCCCGCCCCATCCTCTCCTGCCCTGCACAGTAACACTACCCACTCTGCTTCATCCGAACTCCACCCGCGTAGACTGTGTCCTGCATGTCCAGCCAGCAGGGGGCTCATCCCGGACACAGTCCCTGCTTCCGTGGCCTGATGCCAGGCGGCGGCATCCACCGAGCACCACGGGGGACTAATGAGGAAACGTTTCCCTTTCCTCTGGAGGCTTCCTTCTCAGCATTTCTGCAGCTGCCACGTCATCCTCCTCAGAAAGTGAAAACCAGACGAGTCATGCTACAGCGATGATGATGCTGCAGAAATACCAGAAGCCATTTAGGGTGTGTGAGATGTACTCTGCAGTTTCCGCCATGAAATCACTGTATCTATCTCTAAAATCTCCCCTTCCTGACCCAAGCCTGGACCTGCTGCAGACCAGGAGGACGGCTCCTTACTGTTTCACCTCAGTGTTGTTTTTGTGTTTTTTTTATCCAGTAGTTCACTTGGTATGATAGATTTGTGTCATTTTTTCCATTAGGATATGTTTTGGTCTGGAAATGCTCTTGCAGACAACGGGGAGGCGCTTCCCCTCACCGTACAGTATCCAGTTTGTTTTTAGTTCACATGTTGCCTTCGAGGTTGCCTGCATAGAAGTGCTTGTTTTACGTGACATGTAGTAAGGATAAAGGATGAAAACAGACCCTTTTAATGTACTTGAGAAGAGGAAGTGAGCTGTTCATGTTTTTGCCACATGTCCTTCTTTTCTTGTCTCGTCCTTCAAATATTTTTGCACAATCACTGAGTTTTGTCTGCTCGTGTACAAATTTGGTTCTTTTTAAGCTATTCTCTTTTTAAAAGTCAAGGACTTGACAAGTCTTGCTTTTAAAAGCCACCAGGAGTATGTCAATGAGCAAGGCATTATAAAATAAACGGTGAAAAAATATTTGACTGATTCCTGCTTCACCATGACAGAATACGGAGTTCTGCTTCAGAGTAAAGAAAGGAACATTTACAACTAGAAACACAAGGACTACTTTACTCATTCCTAGGATTGCTTTACTCATTCCTAGGATTACTTTACTCGTTTCTAGGACGACTTCACTCATTTCTAGGATTACTTTACTAATTTTTAGGATTACTCATTCCTAGGATAACTTTACTCATTCCTAGGATTACTTTACTCATTTCTAGGTACTTTACTCATTCCTAGGATTACTTTACTCGTTTCTAGGACAACTTTACTCATTTCTAGGACTACTCTGCTAATTACTAGTATTACTGTACTCATTCCTGGGATTACTTTACTCATTTTTAGGATTACTCATTCCTCGGACTACTTTACTCATTCCTAGAATTACTGTACTTATTCCTAGGATTACTTTACTCATTCCTAGAATTACTTTACTCATTCCTAGGATTACTTTACTCGTTTCTAGGACGACTTTACTCATTTCTAGGACTACTCTAATTACTAGTATTACTGTACTCATTCCTAGGATTACTTTACTCATTCCTATTGTTACTTTACTCTTTTCTAGGATTACTTTACTCATTCCTAGGACGACTTTACTAATTTCTACGACTACTCTACTAATTACTAGTATTACTGTACTCATTCCTAGGATTACTTTACTCATTTTTAGGATTACTCATTCCTCTGACTACTTTACTCATTCCTAGAATTATTGTACTTATTCCTATGATTACTTTACTCATTCCTAGAATTACTTTACTCATTCTTAGGATTACTTTACTCATTTTTAGGATTACTCATTCCTAGGATTACTTTACTCATTTTTAGGATTACTCATTCCTAGGATTACTTTACTCATTCCTATTATTACTTTACTCTTTTCTAGGATTACTTTACTCATTCCTAGGACGACTTTACTGATTTCTACGACTACTCTACTAATTCCTAGTATTACTGTACTCATTCCTAGGATAACTTTACTCATTCCTAGGATTACTTTACTCATTTCTAGGTACTTTACTCATTCCTAGGATTACTTTACTCGTTTCTAGGACAACTTTACTCATTTCTAGGACTACTCTGCTAATTACTAGTATTACTGTACTCATTCCTGGGATTACTTTACTCATTTTTAGGATTACTCATTCCTCGGACTACTTTACTCATTCCTAGAATTACTGTACTTATTCCTAGGATTACTTTACTCATTCCTAGAATTACTTTACTCATTCCTAGGATTACTTTACTCGTTTCTAGGACGACTTTACTCATTTCTAGGACTACTCTAATTACTAGTATTACTGTACTCATTCCTAGGATTACTTTACTCATTCCTATTGTTACTTTACTCTTTTCTAGGATTACTTTACTCATTCCTAGGACGACTTTACTAATTTCTACGACTACTCTACTAATTACTAGTATTACTGTACTCATTCCTAGGATTACTTTACTCATTTTTAGGATTACTCATTCCTCTGACTACTTTACTCATTCCTAGAATTATTGTACTTATTCCTATGATTACTTTACTCATTCCTAGAATTACTTTACTCATTCTTAGGATTACTTTACTCATTTTTAGGATTACTCATTCCTAGGATTACTTTACTCATTTTTAGGATTACTCATTCCTCGGACTACTTTACTCATTCCTAGAATTACTGTACTTATTCCTATGATTACTTTACTCATTCCTAGAATTACTTTACTCATTCTTAGGATTACTTTACTCATTCTTAGGATTACTTTACTCATTTCTATGTCTACTTCAATAATTTTTGGGATTACTTGACTCATTTCTAGGACTACTTTACCCATTTCTAGTATTACTGTCCTAATTCCTAGGATTACTTTACTCATCTCTAGAACTACTTTACTCATTCCAAGGGTTACTTTAATCATTTTTAGGTCTACTTTACTCATTCCTAGTATTACTGTACTCATTCCTAGGATAACTTTACTTATTCCTATGATTACTTTACTCATTTCTAGGATTACTTTACTCATTCCTAGAATTACTTTACTCATTCTTAGGATTACTTTACTCATTTTTAGGATTTCTCATTCCTAGGATTACTTTACTCATTCCTATTATTACTTTACTCATTCCTAGGATTACTTTACTCGTTTCTAGGATGACTTTACTCATTTCTAGGACTACTCTACTAATTCCTAGTATTACTGTATTCATTCCTATTATTACTTTACCTATTGCTAGAATGACTTTACTAATTCTTAGAATTACTTTACTTATTTCTAGGATTACTTTACTCATTCCTTGGACTACTTTACTCATTCCTAGGATTAATTTACTCATTCCTTGGACTACATTACTCATTCCTAGGACTACTTTACTCATTCCTAGGATTACTTTACTCATTTCTAGGTCTACTTCAATCATTTTTGGGATTACGTTACTCATTTCTAGGACAACTTTACCCATTTCTAGTATTACTGTCCTTATTCCTAGGATTACTTTACTCATCTCTAGAACTACTTTACTCATTCCAAGGGTTACTTTAATCATTTTTAGGTCTACTTTACTCATTCCTAGTATTACTGTACTCATTCCTAGGATAACTTTACTTATTCCTATGATTACTTTACTCATTTCTAGGATTACTTTACTCATTCCTAGAATTACTTTACTCATTCTTAGTATTACTTTTCTCATTCATGGGTTTACGTTACTCATTCCTAGTATTACAGTACTCATAGTATTACTGTACTAATTCCTAGGATTACTTTACTCATTTCTAGGACTACTACTACAATAATTCCTGGGATTACATTACTTATTTCTAGGATTACTTTACTCATTCAGGGGATTACTTTACTCATTTCTAGGACTACTACTACAATAATTCCTGGGATTACATTACTTATTTCTAGGATTACTTTACTCATTCAGGGGATTACTTTACTCATTTCTAGTATTACTATATTCATTCCTAGTATTACTTTACTCATTTTTAGGATTACTTTATTAATTTCTGGGATTGCTCCACTCATTTCTTTGATTACTTTACTCATTCCTAGATCATCTCGGTTCTTTTTCTGTGGTTTAAAGTTAAAGTAACCTGGTTTCTTTAGTAGGAGATAACATTTCAATTTTCTACTGTATTACAGGCGAATTTACACTGACAGTGAAACTAACTTGATTCTCATTCTTTTGTTGTAATGTGACATGTTTCCGCTCTCTGCCGATACCAGGTTCATACTTCCTTACGTCCCATATAGTTGTGAATATATAATACTTTTATTTTGTTTTGTTTTGTTTTCAGAGGGCAGAAAAAAAGAAGAGGTTAAATCAATTTAGTATGTTTTGATTTATTACATAAGCATGACAACATTTCAGTGTGAGAATTTGCTGCTTAATGCAGACTGGTATGGGATCATTTCTGTTCTAAATGACCAGACTTTGTTTATTTAAATTTTTTTGAATGAACCATCCAGGCTCTGCTCCGTTCCTGAGGTTGTTGGTGTAATTACTTCATTGAGCCAGCAGGTGTCACTAAATATCCACATAACATCACAGAGTTTCAGCATTGCACTCCAGACAAAGGGCCGTATATGTTCAATGTTTACAATGAATTGGTAAATGTCTCACCAGTAGACCTGATTTAATTTAATTCCAAACAGTTCAAACAGCAGCTTCCACTCGTAAAGATGATTCATCCAGTCCGCAACAATAATTTACCACAGAAGATGTGTCTATTCTGATTGTGAAGATCCTTGATGAAATAATAAGCTGAGTGTGTTTACTGTGCAGAGTCCAGACAGCTGGTCTACACTCCAACTCCCAACCCTCTCAACATTCTGCTGACAAAATCTGTTTTTCTCTTTTTTTCTCTCACTGCTTTAAATGGGAACAATGAGTCATTTCATTGTTGAGAAATGAAGTCATCTTCCTTCTCCTGCAAGGTGTGTGTTTGTGTGTGTGCTGCAGCTTAACCTCATTGAACTGGTGATAATGGGGAAGTGGGGTGCCACTGGCAGTTTTGCTCTTTTGTTCCCAGATAGGCATGTAAAAGTCGGTTCCCCAGGCTCGTAGGAAATCCAGCTCATTTGTGTGTGTGACCAAGGAAGGAAGGCTTCTGTCCACAGACACTGTGTATTGACTTCATCCTGCTGCTGAGATCCGTGCAGGCAAATGAAACACCTGATGTCATTTTTTTTAGATGACTTAATTATTTAAATGAATGCATTGAAAATCTTTAAAATTTTCCAAACGTAAAGTTGACTGACACCAAACTTGTCTGAATCGAAACAAATCAGATTTATTCTAAATCAGGATAAGTGTCAGAGATTAAAGTGCATAAGAGGAAAAAAAAGATCATTTCAGATTTCAGTACTTGTTGCTACGGAAACATTTTGCTTTCTGTACTTGGTTTAACACAGACTCAGTTTGGCTGAAGTAAAACCTGTCATGGTGTTTGTCTCTGAATTTTTAATTTCCAGAAACATGTCACACCTCAGTGTGACTGGGAGTCGGTGAGGCTTCCTGCCTCTCGTCACTTTCCCATTTTAACCGCCTAGAAAACCAGGAGCCCATCCCGGTGATGTCATGTCCTGACTGGTCTTTGTTTAAGTACGTTAATGAGTGTAAAGCAGTGCCGTCATGTTTCTCCCCCTCTGGAAGCCAAAGTTTATCTAGCACTTGAAAACTGTGTGTGCTTTAGATTTAATCTATGGCATGGTAGCCATGGAAACTGGATGACATAAATAGGCTAGCAGTGGCAGGGAGAGATGCTACAAGTTTTAATAATGGACAGAATTTGGGTCATAAAATCTTGCACATTAGACCTATAAATTGCATCGTGTGCCACTTAGGATTCCATTAATCTGCATGAGTCCCTGGTTGGTCTTTAAAGTGGCTCCAGGCACTGATTTAAGAGCTCAGTGAGGTCCTCTTACAGTCAGAGATGAAGAGAAGGAGACTCACGTTCTCACCAAAGTCTTTGTTTACTTCACTTCATGCATTATGTAACTGCTTTGGCCACAGCAAGTGTGGGAATGCTAATTGAGATGTTGAATTCATTTACTATTTTGAGCAGCAATCGGCTCTGTCATGTCCCATTCATAATTTCACTATAGGTCTATTTAGAGGAACACTAATTGGGAGGGGGGCAGCTGATCTATTCCTGATGGAAAATTGGGAGTTAACTGCTTTACGAATTGTGAAAAGATTTACAACTGGAATACCAAAAACACTGGGATGCTATGTTTGGAAAAAGTTGGAACAAGAGCAACAAAAGGCTGGAAAAGTACCTGGTACAAACCAGAAACACCTGGAGGAGCATTGGACAACTAACCAGGTTACCTGGCAACAGGTCAGTAACATGACTGGTATAAAAGGAGCATTTCAGAGAGGCACAGTCTCTCAGATGGAAAGATGGACAGAGCTTCATCAATCTGAGACAAACTGGATCTAAAACTGGAACAATTTCAGAAAAATGTTCCTCAGACTTTGAAGATCCTCCATCTACAGTGTAGAATATCATCAGAAGATTCAGAGAATCTGGAGGAATCCCTGTGCACTGGGAACAAGGCTGGATGCTGGTGATCTTCTGCATTAAAAGCAGACATGATCCTCTACTGGAAATGGGTTAGCAAGGTAACTATTTGTACACATCTGAGGGCCTAAAAGGTACGTTTATATTAGTAAACGGTACAAGCTTGTACTGTTTCTTCTTTTTGTTAGAGAACATCAGGATTAAGACAGTAATAGTTCAACAAGCTTTATGCACAGATTCCAGAGTCTGTTCTGCATTCAGGGCAGATTTTAAATAAATGTCTATATAGTTGTTAAAGTAGTTCCGTCCTCATTTCATCTAATAACCACCTTTACAGCAGCCAGTAAGAAAAAACCAGCAGAGCAGTGATGAGGAAAGACACGGTGAGGTCTTATGTGCATTTAGGCCTTTTTCCTATCATTTCACTTTTTTAACTTGTTTCACATAAACCTGATTTTTATCTGCAGCCTGGTTGCAGCTCAGGAGGAAGTGCAGTCGTCTTCCAGTCAGAAGGCCGGTGGTTTGAGCCCAGGTTTCTCCTCATGTTGAAGGTTCCCTGGGCAACACAAGGAACCCCACATGGTCTCACCCTGTATTCAGCAGCATCTGAAGGTTTCTGCTTTACGTTTGGGTACGAGATGGTCAGCAGAGGTACAAAACTGCACTTATAAGGTGGAAATAATCATTATTAATTATTCTTAATTATCATTATTAATTATTATTAATCATTCATATTAATAACTATTAATGATTATTTGTACCTTTGGGGGTACCAGACCAGTGACAAGCCTTTGTACCCCTAAAGGGGTGCAGAGAAACAGAAGATGCTGGAAGAAAGAGCGAAGTTGATCTATTTCCGCCTGGAAAGAAGCTGCAACGCCGTGAATCAGGGTGAAAGTGAAAGTTTGAGTGAAATGAAAGGAGAGAGAGAAAAGCTGGAAACGTTTGACATTTTATTTGAAGCACAGGAGCAGGAATGAGTCAAAGATCTGACCGTGGATCCTGTCATCTGTCAAACTGCAAACATGGAGCAGTGTGACTGGATTAGATAAAAGTAAAAGATTCATTTACTGTGTGGTCACCTGTCTGCATGACGTACGTTGGGATAAACTTGAAATTGATGTAATAAGGTGTTTGTGTGTTGAAGAGCAGACATGGCTACTGCCTCATGCTGCAGGAGGAGGAAGTGAAGCGTCCGTGTGCTACGCTGAGGTCTCCCGGATGTCCTGGGGTTCACCACGAGCTGAGAGACAAGCGCTAGAAAAGAAAATGAGATGTCTGTACAGCATGAGCAAGGCCTGTACACCTCATCAAGCCAATCATGTGGGGAGTAAAGCCTTTAAAATGCAATGTAACAGCAACGGAGGCCTGTGCTGGAGACCAGGGGTTAGGTAGTTTTTTACAGCACGTCTTTCAGCAGCAGGTGGAGCTGACAGTGGAGGCCGATGGACACAAAGCTTCACCTCTGCAGCTTCTCCACCAGCACAGATCTGAGAACTAACTAACCAGCAGGTGTCCAGAAGCTGTTATTTACCTGCTGGCTGCATTCAGTCAGCAGCCGCTCAGAGGAGAGACTTCCAGCTTCTTGGCAGGGCCATTCTTAACTCTGTGAGGTCTAATGAGCCACCACATGAATGATTACCGCCCAGGAAAACGGAACTGGATCAGGAAGGAGGACTAAAGTTGTTCTTCCACATATCGACCACACGGTTCCATCTGTTGAAAGAAAAAAGGGGAGGAGCCATCCCTCCATCAGACCCCTCAAGGTCCGAGCTCTGGGTAGCATCCAGCCTTCAGATGCATCTCTCAGGCCTGGGATCAGGTCTTTGCTGGATACTTCAGGAGAATACTTTCAGATTCTGTTCACCGGCTGTAGAAAGTTTTTGGCTAAAAGATGTTTGAGATCCATCCCATAACAGTTTCTCCCTTCAGTGCTCGACCTAGGCACATCTAACGTGTAAAAGCAGAGGAATGAGGTCTGGAACAAAGTGCCTGAAGACTGAAAATGGCCTCATTTCCTGTTGTGTGTGAAAACATCACTGGTTCGTCCCTTCAGCCGGAGCCTGTTGGAGTCACACTTCAGAGGCTTAAATAAATAAATAAAGAAAAGCAAACTCTGAAAATACTCAGGTACAAGGACTGAAAAGTCAGTCAAACTGATTCAGTGTGTAAAGAAACGTAAACGAAACAGTATGTCAGGCTAAAGGACATCACATCTGACACTGTTATTAGCAGCACAGGAGCACCCCAGGGGATGGTGCTGGCCCCCCTCCTCTTCACACTCTACACCTCAGACTTCTGTTACAACTCAGAGCTGTGTCACATCCAGAAGTTTGCAGATGACACAGCCATCGTGGGGTGTATCAGGGATGATGGAGAGGACGAGTACAGGAATCTGGTCAGTGACTTTGTCACCTGGAGTCAGATGAACCATCTCCAGCTTAACACCTCAAAGACTAAGGAGCTGGTTATTGACTTCAGGAAGTCCAGCCCACAACCACGTCCAGTGACCATCAGGGACGATAAGGTGGAGATTGTAGACAACTACAGGTACCTCGGGTTGTGGCTGGATAACAAGCTGGACTGAACATGCTGTACAGATCACCTGTACAAGAAGGGCCAAAGCCGTCTGTACTTCCTGCGAACACTGAGATCTTTTAACATCTGCAGGAAACTCCTGTGGGTGTTCTATCAGTCTGTGTTAGCTAGTACGCTTTTTATGCTGTTGTCTGCTGGGGGGGGTAACATGACAAAAAGGTGTGCTAACAGGCTGGAAAAACTCATCAGGGGGGCGGGCTCTGTGGTTGGCATGAAGCTGGACTCCCTGGTGACAGTGGCAGAGAGGAGAACACTAAAAAAACTACTGGCTATTGTGAATGATGCCAGTCACCCTCTGCACACTGTCATCAGTGCACAGAGAAGCCTGACCAGTAACAAGCTGCTCCTCCCCAAGAGTAGGACCAACCGGCTCAGAGACTCCTTTGTCCCCCGAGCCATCAAACTGTACAACTCTGCATTAGGCAGGAGGGGAGAAGGAGGGGGGGGAGGGAGGGGGAGAAGGAGGGGGGAGAGGGAGGTGTGCAGTCCGCCTGATACAACACATGCACAATAACCCATACAAACAGTTGCAATAACTTATACATGCAATAGTGAACTGGGAATCTGTACCACCTCTACTGTGTGCAATGCTTGTTTATATTGTTTTATCTAACTTATCTTATTGTTATTTATTGCATTCTATTTGTGCTTTTCTTGCACCTTGTTGCCTCTATTCTGCTTTGTACCTGTATATATTGTGTCTTGTGCTTGTCCTGCTTTACTGTTGGTGTTGTATTGCTGCTGGTACCCAAATTACCCTGAGGACTCTTTGAAGGGATTAATAAAGTATTTCTATTCTATTCTATTCTAAATCGTTAAAAAGACATATCACACAAGCAAGGAAAAAGAAAAGATTACTGGAAACTCTGGTCTCTCACAAGCTAAATGTTTTCTACAAGTACGAGATGGCCGAGACCTTCAGACGCCGGAGATGTTGACGTGTGGCGCTCCAAAATCCTGGACTACTGCATTATCCCAGTGTGGGCCGAAGCCGATCAGGTGGGGAGGGGTAAGAGCACGGTCCATCCTGGACAGGTCAGAGTCCATCCCAAGCTGAGCAGAGTCAGAGGACCATGTTGCAGGAGGAAAGTCGCCTAGAAAACCCACACAGGGACAGGTAGGCAGGAACCGCCGTCAGGCGAGCTGCTGCAGGACCTTTAAATGTTCATGAGTGGACCTGTCCACGCCCCTCTCTGGGAGAGGATCCGGCTTTCACTGGTGCCCACTCGTGATTTTAGAGGGCAGGCTCAGCTAGCCGGGAGGGCAGGTCGATGGCAGCATCCACTACCAGGGTGAGTGGTCATTTCCCTTCATGAGGTCACAAAGGGAACAATCTCAGACTCACCTGTCTGTCACTAAAAAGTGGAGCAAGCAGGTGAGAGAGGAGACAGAATCTTCTCATTTTTGGGCCTCATACAGGCTATGAGGACACACATGATGTTAGAAAACCTTTAGAAGGTGAGTTTTGCGTATTATGGGACCTTTAATCTGCTGAACCCTCCGTCATTATTTACGTAAATTTAACTGCATACATTTAAATTTCTTGAACTTTTTGTTCTGTGAAGAACATCCGATGTATTTAATAGGATTAAAATAGATTTCTATCCACTAAACTTATTCATTCTCTATACCGCTTTGTCCATTATGAGTCACGGGGCAGCTGGAGCCTAACCCAGCATTTAGCAGGCGAAAGGCAGGTACACCTGGACAGGTCACCAGTCCATCACTGAGAGACAAACAACCACCCACTCCTAGAGAGAATTTAGAGAGATCAATTAACCTGACATCATGTCTTTGGACGGTGGGAGGAACCCGGAGAACCAGCTGACAACCCAGGCATACACAGGCCTTTCTGTGGGGGGGCCACTGCCCCCCAGGTCCGAACCTCCCCCCCGCCGAGGCTCGAACCAGCGACCCTCTTGCTGTGATGCCGTGGACGCCACCGTGCAGCCTTCAGTGTTATCCACTACATCTGTTCTTTAAAGCCAATGTTCTGGTTTACCGTGAATATCAGACAGAAATAAACGTCTGTATTAATAGTGACAACAAGCCGTTTTCTTGTTTTTCGTCCAGAGAAACTTTATTTAAGGTTTGCTGTGAAATGCTAAGCTAAATGTGGCTAAAGCGGTCCATCTGGTTATCTTGTTGAGAACCTGTTTCATGCCATAAAAACTTACTTTGAGCATGTGCGTCCTCTGTAATCAGACTGAGCGTGTGCAGAGCGGGTGAACTGCTTGGGGTGGGACGGCCTGTTATTACAGCCCATGTGAGTGACAGCGTGTGGGCAGGAAGGTAATTGCTGAAGTATGGCTGTGGTGACGAGGGCCTTCAGGGGAGCGGATGTCGAGCAGACTGAGGCAGCCCAGAACTGATGACTCATTTCTCACAATCCTTTCACTCCTGTTTGTTTACTCCACTCATCTCCAGCCAGAGCGCTGACAGACCGGCACCCACTGATTGGCCGTCTTAAAGGATTTCACCTGTTTAGACTTCAGGACAAGCGGCTTAGTTAGATCCAGGTCCACTCCTCGTGTAAACAGCCTCCAGACGTGGCAGACTGTAAGCTTCTGTTTACTGGACTGATGGGGAGAGTTAGACACAGGTCTAAATTTACTGTGTGCTAAAAACACTCCGGGGATTAGACTGCAGGCGGTGCCCCTCTCATCGCTTCTCTTCATGCATCTTGTGTTTTGCATTTTCATGCAACCCCGACTTCAGAAACCTTTACATGCTGCCTAAAATGAAAAGAAATACAAAATACGATTCATAAATCCCATCAAGTCATGTTTCATCGCCAGTAGAAGATCAACAACAAGTCAGATAATAAAACTGAGACATTTCACCATGTGATAGAAAATATGAGCTGATAGTTAATCTGATGCAGCAACAGAAAAAAAGTAGTTCCAGGTTGATGTTTAGCACGGTGTAAAAAGTAGTTCCAGGGTGATGTTCGGCACGGTGTAAAAAGTAGTTCCAGGGTGATGTTCGGCACGGTGTAAAAAGTAGTTCCAGGGTGATGTTCAGCATGGTGTAAAAAGTAGTTTCGGGGTGATGTTCGGCACGGTGTAAAAAGTAGTTCCAGGGTGATGTTCACCATGGTGTAAAAAGTAGTTCCAGGGTGATGTTCAGCACGGTGTAAAAAGTAGTTCCAGGGTGATGTTCAGCATGGTGTAAAAAGTAGTTTCGGGGTGATGTTCGGCACGGTGTAAAAAGTAGTTCCAGGGTGATGTTCACCATGGTGTAAAAAGTAGTTCCAGGGTGATGTTCAGCACGGTGTAAAAAGTAGTTCCAGGGTGATGTTCGGCATGGTGTAAAAAGTAGTTCCAGGGTGATGTTTAGCACGGTGTAAAAAGCAGTTCCAGGGTGGTGCTCGGCACGGTGTAAAAAGTAGTTCCAGGGTGATGTTCGGCAGGGTGTAAAAAGTAGTTCCAGGGTGATGTTCGGCACGGTGTAAAAAGTAGTTCCAGGGTGATGTTCGGCACGGTGTAAAAAGTAGTTCCAGGGTGATGTTCGGCACGGTGTAAAAAGTAGTTCCAGGGTGATGTTCGGCACGGTGTAAAAAGTAGTTCCAGGGTGGTGTTCGGCACGGTGTAAAACGTAGTTCCAGGGTGATGTTCAGCACGGTGTAAAAAGTAGTTCCAGGGTGATGTTCGGCATGGTGTAAAAAGTAGTTCCAGGGTGATGTTTAGCACGGTGTAAAAAGCAGTTCCAGGGTGGTGCTCGGCACGGTGTAAAAAGTAGTTCCAGGGTGATGTTCGGCAGGGTGTAAAAAGTAGTTCCAGGGTGATGTTCGGCACGGTGTAAAAAGTAGTTCCAGGGTGATGTTCGGCACGGTGTAAAAAGTAGTTCCAGGGTGATGTTCGGCACGGTGTAAAAAGTAGTTCCAGGGTGATGTTCGGCACGGTGTAAAAAGTAGTTCCAGGGTGGTGTTCGGCACGGTGTAAAACGTAGTTCCAGGGTGATGTTCAGCATGGTGTAAAAAGTAGTTCCAGGGTGATGTTTTTTTATTTACGTTTTACACAGTGTCTCAACTTCTTTGTTATTGTGTTTGTATATTTCTCCTTATTAGATAAAAGCAGTCTAAGGAACCATTTTAGATCCAGAGTTAAGGCTGCAGAGCCTCAGGAAAGTTAAGATGACTTTGATGATGTGGTTATGAGGAGAAATTAGTTGTATAGTTTTGAATACACTAGATGATTTTTTTTTAATGAAGATCAGTGATTATTTTGTAAGGATTAAAAAGTTTTTCTTGTTTTTTCTTCATCCAGACTCCAGTAAACAAGAACAGCATCTAGTCTGTCATGAGCTGGCTTTCAGATCTCGTTCTGAGTGTTTAAAGATGTGTCGATGTGCAGTAAAACAACAGTAAAGCTTAAAGAACCTGCTTTCTCTCTACTTAGGTCACAGGTTTCGTGTAATTCTCATGGCTGTTTTGAAATGAGTTTTTTGTATTTCAAGCAGGCATGTGAGCAAACTACAGCTTTCCCCTTTTGGCTCTGCTTTGTTTGGATGATATGCTGTAAGCATCCTGATTATTGCGGCTTACAAACCATTTTTTTTAGCTCACAGGTGCAGAAACGTTGCTACTTTTGTTGGTTATTATCCAGAATGTGTTTGAGTGATTTTGCAGGACATGCAGAAGCTGCTTTTGAAAGGCTGTTTGTGATGTAATAATTAGCTATTATAAATCTGTCAGCTCAGATTTACAGAGCACCTGCCAAACCTCAGCACCCAGTACACCAGTTCTTCCTCTGTGGACAGCTGTCCATCTGGTTTATAAAACCTTGCTTTGCCTGTGGAAAACTGCAATGGTTGTGTTTATGTCCTAGAAACTGGCTTCCTGAACTCTCCAGCTCACTGCGTGCTGTGAAGGTTCAGGCTTTTACCTGGTAACTTGTAAGATATGGGAAAGGTTCAGTCTGGCTCACGCTGTCAGATGGATCCTGTGCAAAGCCGGAGGCTGGACTGACCCCATACTGCTTCCTCTGTCAGCAAGCAGCACTTCTACTGGGGTCCTGGTCTCCACTGCAGCTTCTCTTCTGTTTTTCACCATTAAATGTTTCCTAAATGACCCAAAATCTTCATCAGGACCACCTTCTAGTACCCGGTCCTCCTCTTCATCAGGTCCACCTTCTAGTACCGGGTCCTCCTCTTCATCAGGACCACCTTCTAGTACCGGGTCCTCCTCTTCATCAGGACCACCTTCTAGTACCGGGTCGGACCTTTTTAATCCTGGTGTGATAGATGAAGCAGGTGGTGGAAACCTTCCTCAGAGGTTTTCTCCATATTAACATGACAGCATCACACAGTTGCTGCAGGTTTGTCGGCTGCATCCATGATGAGAATCTCCCGTTCCACCACATCCCAAAGCTGCTCTACTGGACTGAGATCTGGTGGCTGTGGAGGCCGCTGGAGTCCAGTGAACTCATCGTCATGTTCTAGAAAGCAGGTGGAGATGATCTGAGCTTTGTGACATGGTGCATTATCCTGCTGGAAGTAGCATCAGAAGATGCTCCACTGTGGTCATAAAGGGATGGACATGGTCAGCAACAATACTCAGGTAGGCTGTGCTGGTTAAACCAGGCCACGTTGGTATTAAGGGGCCCAAAGTGGACCAAGAAAACCTCCCCCCACCATTACACCAGCAGCAGCCTGAAGCGTTGATCCAAGGCAGGATGGATCCATGTTTTCATGATGTTTCCAGCAGATTCTGAGCCGAGCATCTGAATGTGGAGCTGAAATGGAGACTCATCAGACCAGCAACGTTTCTCCATCTTCTATTGTCCAGTGTTGGTGAGTGTGTGTGAATTGTAGCCTCAGTTTCCTGTTCTTAGCTAGCAGGAGGCACCCGGTGTGTCTTCTGCTGCATCCTGGTCCAGACAACTGCTGCTCTGGATATTTTCTCTTCTTCAGACCATCTTTGGAAACCCTGGAGATGGTTGTGGGTGAAAATCCCAGTAAATACTCCGACCAACAACCACGCCACGTTCAAAATATCTGAAATCCCCTTTCTTGCTTGCTGACTGTGCAGATTTCAGACTGAAAGTATCTTCCATTTAATGGAAGGACATGATTTTCTAAAATTAAAAACCATCCCTGCAATAAATCCTGCAACAGATGGGACGGTAGCTGCATTTTATAATGTGGTTATCAATGTCCAACACATGCAGGAAATTTAGCAGCAAAGCCAGAAACTGCTGCAGGAAAGTTGCACATGCTGCTCCGGCATGTAAAACACTCATCCTGGACACTACCTTAATCCCATTTAGAGTTCATTAGTGAAACTAACTTCATGCTTAGATTGTCTAAGGTGCTGCTCAATGAAGGATATGCACATGCAATTATTTCTCAGTTCACAGAAAATGATGTCATTTAAATAAACAGGATCATCTTTCTGAGGCCCAAATAATATACAGATATCTGCATAGAGCAGAGAGTTTCTGCGTGTTGGCCCAATGCTCAGTCATGACTGAATCTAACAGATCAATGGACCAGACGTAAAGCCGACACACTGCTGCCCTGCTCCCACTTTAATTTGTTGTGAAGTGATCAAAGAAGAAATAAACCAAGAAGATTAACCCTGTAAATCGCAGCATTACCCAACACGGCACATCGGCTGCAGCAGAGGGAATAATAACACAATAAAATGCCTGTTTAGTGCATGAAATGGAGCTTTAAAGCATTAGTGAATGATTTGTTATCATTGAATGTTATATTTCTCCAAACTGAGACAAATAAATCACAGATTTATTAACTAATCTAATAATTCTGCTCTCTTTACTGTTTAACCCTGTTTACTTCGTACAGCTTGCAGCTCACCAGTAAAACTGATGGTTTCTGTCTTTTCCTGAAGTTTTTCAATAGCAGGAAATATTTATGTTTATGTTGTCGTGCTGTCTGCAGTACGTGGACTTCAGAACAGAAGTTCGTAGCGCTAGAAACACGTGGCATTACAAAGTTCCTCAACCTAGAATGTATTAATAACAGAAATATTCTACGAACGTACAAGTCTAACAGGAGAAACGGTAAGAATACATAACATTTGCATTTTTAAAAAGAAATATAATAAAATTTCACACCAAAAGACAGTTATAACACATTTCAAATATATGATCATTTCTCTAAAATGTGATTTTTTAAAAAAGAAAAAATAGTGAAACTACTGAATTCTAGTTTAATGCTGTTACTGTTTAATTCTGAATTTATTTATACCTTTCATTTATGTTCTAACACACACATATACGTATCTAACGAGGCAGCGTAGGGATCAATCTCCAGCCATCTTTTACTTGTGCTTTTGGCTTAGCGGCTGTAGAATTAAGACAAGAAGACATACTTCTACGACTGAGAACGTACTTACTTTTAACTTTACTTACTTTAAGCTCTTTCCCGCCAACATGTCATGCTCATCCCTGCTTGTAGTACCAGAGGAATCCACTAGGGGCACGTCAGAGAACTCAGACCAGACTTGCTGAATTTGTAGAACATAAACATCATGATACACATGGTGACAATAGATGAGGTCAGTGTTTGCTTCTTTTGGGGTGGTGTCGTAGACGGTACGCTAGGCTGCGTTCACACTGCGGGTCTTTCATGCTCAGTTTTTTCCAGAAGTCCGATGTTTTGTGTGGTTGGTCTCCATCAGTGTGAACTGTACACACCCTGAAGTGACCCGCATGCACAGAGGAAGACCTGACGTCACATGTGGCACGCTGTGTTTACAGAGGTAAACATGGAAGCTACACGTGTTAGCGTGCGCGTCGGTTTCATGTGCAATGAGAGAAATAATGGTAACACTGATCTGTTCAGTGGTTACATTCAACCGTGTCCCGGCCAGGTGCAAAGCCATGAAAGTTGGATGAAAGGCGACATGACCATTCAGACTGAGGTCGCTTTGACTAAGTCTGGATACGGATCCGATCTAGCCCCATATGTGAAAGTGGCCTGGTCGGATTTGTGCTGGTCAGGCTGTGATTAAAAGATCAGAAGCAGGTCAAATATGGACAACATAGTCGAATTTGAGTCACTTCTGCCTGCAGTGTGACCGCAGCCTACGGTGCGGTACGGTGTGTCTGGCTCATTTAGTCAGTGTGAGAAACTGACAGGGACAAGCGTGGTAGAAAATTTTGAATATCTACAAGAACTTTTGCAAGTCAACTTCTAAAATCGTACCAATCTCCTGCCAACTGTTTGTCACTGTGTGGCAGCAATGACGGCTTGTAGAGAACCAGGAACATTCAGCCATTTTTGCCGCTGTCCACCCTGTGACCTTCCATCTGGTCACACTGGTCCCTACACCGCCCCCTACTGAACCTAAGAGTTCATTCCAGAGGGTACACACAAACAATGCCTCAGACCAGCAGAAAGTACACGAGGCAGCCATGACACTCATGTAATTATAAGCAAGCACAGTCTTAGCCCAAAACACGGTTGCAGAGCACATGCATCCTGTCTCTTTCAGGAGTTCTGCCGCTTCCCACGGGACACCTGGACACTTCCTGTCCATCCCAAAACCAGTCAGAGCTGCTTTGGCAGTCCATCTGCAACTACATGATACCATATCATGAACATAGTCCTACACAGTGTAACTAGAATGCATGCCAAGTTTTAATGACTCTGTTTCTTGATCTTGGGATTTTGGGGATTTCATGAACTTTTCATCCAGAAACAGCAGCACCGTTTACAGCTGCAGCAGTTCAGCAAGCAAACTAGATACATGTATAGTCCTGCATGCGCCCAAAGCAGTGACTCATAGGAAAAGTGTTCAAAGCAAATCCAGCAACACACACACACGTCGGTCAAAGAGTCATTACTTGGAGAGCTGGGATGACTCATTTCCAAAGTGATTCATCAGGGCTTGCAGCCTCAGAGAGGCTCGCTAAGCAACAAGAACTTCCATGAATTTGCTGGCTAAGAAAAATGCAAGTCTAGGCAAAGACGTGAATGCAGCGCCGTTGTCAGCCAGCATGTGACCCACAGCCAAATGCCTTTGATTACATGAATTACTGCGTCTTTGACGGGGCCTCAGGGGATCCAGCTAACTGGCATTCATAACAGCAGCTTTAACATCAGGCGTAGGTTACCTTAAGATCAATCCTCAGTCCTTAAAAGAGAGAAAAAATATGTGCAAGCAAACATGAAGGCGGGATAATAAATGATGCATGATAGTCACATGTATCTGTATGTGACACATGATTTAAAAGCTTACTGCACCTGCAAGGAGCACACAGATTTATAGTTGGTTCTTCAGGTGTCCTAAAAGCTAAACTGAGCTCCGGCAACCGTTGGTCAACCTGCGATTGTTGTTTGACTTCTGATCATGTAAAACTGGTTAAATTAATTAAAACAACTCGTTTAACTTGGTACTGCCAATTTTCAGCTGAAGAATATAAACATCCCTTCCACTAGAGGTAGAACTTTCAACATCTGGTATTAATGTATTTCCTGTTTCCAGCCGTAGGATTCAGTTCTGTGCAAATTACAGTATTAAATTGCGGCTCCCAGTCACACAGAAAACTTTTAGAACTGGCAAACAGTGAAGGAACCCTCACCCCCCCATACCAAAAATGATGTGATGCTGTGTAAAATGTAAATGAAACCAGATTGCGATGGCTTATAAACCTCATTATTCCATATTTTATCCCCAGTAGCAGATCACTCCAGAGACATTTCACCATGTGATGGAAATATGAGCTGATAGTGAATCTGATGGAAAAAGTTGGAACAGGAGCAACAAAAGGCTGGAAAAGTACCTGGTACAAACCAGAAACACCTGGAGGAGCATTGGACAACTAACCAGGTTACCTGCAACAGGTCAGTAACATGACTGGGTATAAAAGGAGCATTTCAGAGAGGCAGAGTCTCTCAGATGGAAAGATGGACAGAGCTTCATCAATCTGAGACAAACTGGATCTAAAACTGGAACAATTTCAGAAAAATGTTCCTCAGACTTTGAAGATCCTCCATCTGCAGTGTAGAATATCATCAGAAGATTCAGAGAATCAGGAGGAATCTCTGTGTGCATGGGACAAGGCTAGATGCTGGAGATATTCTACATTAAAAGCAGACATGATTCTCTACTGGAAACCACTGCATGGACTCAGGAAGACTTCCAGTAACCACTGTCTGTGAACACAGTTCACCCTGAAACCCACAATGCAGGTTAAAGCTCCATCATGCAGAGAAGAAGCCAGATGTGAACAGGATCCAGAACCAGTGCCGTCTTCTCTGGACCAAGACGGTGGTACTGCATCCATCACAGCAGCATGGTTTCACAGGAGAAGAGTCCGGCTGCTGAACTGGCCTGCCTGCAGTACAGACCTTTCACCAATACACAACATCCAAACTTCTTTTGGACCTGGGGATGTTTGTATCGAGCTGTGATGCCATGAACAGAAATGTACTGACAGCTTCGATGCAGTAAAATGTGACAGAAATTTAAATTAATATATAAATCTGTCCTGTTTCAAAGCAAGAAAATGAATGAATCTGTTTTAGTGGGTCTGTGTTTGGCTTTGCATGTGTGTCCATGAGAACAACCTATCAGTAACTATCAGAGTTGCTGATAGGATGTAATAAAGCTTTTTTAAATTAACTAAATCATGACTACATTCACTGCTTTGCCGTGTCATTCATGGCTGTAAACTCTGTTAGGAACTCTTTGCAAAAGAGGAGGACTCGCTTAGTTTTGTATCTGCGTGGTTGTTTAAACAGTACTTCCAGGAATCTGAATGTAGCCTGTGTGGTGCTCTCTCAGTAGCGTGTGCATGACAGGATGCATTTTCTCCTGACACCTATCATCCAAACAATAACATTCCACATGTGTTGCTAAACCTGGTCGTCAGACTGAGGGTTTCAGAGCAAACCCCATCTGACACACGGAGTTTTCTCTCTCTGTCAAGGAGGAACAGCAGATGTTTCACATGCTGCCTTCATTAAGTCTAATT